>NC_143576.1:218785958-219091709 GCF_048544385.1 Mastigoproctus giganteus
ACCTCATTCCTGATTGTTGACAATGTGATTATGCGCACTCTAGTGCCACGCGTGCTGTGAATATAAAATAAATATTAAAATCATGTAGCGCCACTACGCGGTTATGTAATTTTCAGCCCAAGCACGAACCCAGTAGAGAGAGCAAATTCTATTTTAGTTTTTAAGCGTAAAACATGCTTCAGATGCAGATATTTGAATATTTTTAATCGTTTTCTTTTCTTATCTTCCTATTAATTTTTATTCTTTAAAATGCACCTTAGAATGAATAATTACTACCGATAATTTAAAAACTGTTTATTTAATCCGTTTTATATCTTCAAAATACAGGCCAAGATCCCTGCTTTCTCTTTAATCGATTTTCTGCCCCTCTTCCCTTTCCCTGTTTTCAACTGTACGTGTTTTGAGAAGTGGGGATGAAGAGTGCATTGGAAGAGCCACGGAATACCAGCTACATCACACTATATACTCATCCACTAGATCCTGTCATCTATCTTATGTGTCGATATGATGATGCGCTGTACAGACTAACGCAATGTGCGCAAGTATCTCTCCATTTTTCTTCTCTCTCGGTAGCAGTATGCCATTACGCAATACAAGATGGAGTCACGCTCTAATTATTTCTCCCGTATCGTCTCTTACCTTGTCCGATCCATTCTCTGCAATCATAATTTAGGCGTAACCCTGACACAGAGGAAGCGATATTTATATCTCGCTATATTTCTACGCTATTCGTATCCTGTTGTGAAAAAACTTTTGCAATGATATTTGACCTTTATATTATGGCGGATCATAAGAGATTCAGGCATTATATAATTGGAAGTTTAAGACCTGTTAAACGACAGATAATCTTGCTTAGATCCATCTAGAAGGAACTGAACCACCAACGAAAATAGCCATACTTTAACAATAATAGGACTATTAGTCGAAAAATATGAATCATCGAAGAAGAATGATAAATGATCAGATAAAACATTCTAGAAATGGCGATTATAAGATTTAGATGAGGCGATTTTGATATAGAACAGGAGTGGCCAACTTCATTTGTGATGCGATCTACTTTTTTCCTTCAAAATGTACCGCGATCTACCATCTCAAAAATTTCATTGCACAAGGTGCACAAATCAAGGGATGACTGTGTATTTAAAATTCGTCGTGATCGACCGAAATTAAATCCGCGATCGACTTGTTGGCCACCCCTGATATAGAAGATTCAGTGGCATTGATCGCGTCCTACATAAGGGACTCATCAACGATTTGTGTTGAAAGCGTTCCTAAGGAGAAATTAACACAAAATAACTAAACATGCATTGATTCCCTTTAATGAGACTTACGTAATAAGTGGTCTGTTTTCTCTCTATTTTTCTTCTTCTTTTTCCCCCCAACTAACAAGTCTCTTGTAACAATAATCTCCAAAATCCTGTCTTGTTTTCTTTTATCCTCTCCATCAGTCTCTTGTTTTAAGTGGCAGCTTCCACAGCAAAATAACACCCTCCACACATCTCTGCTGATGACTGAATTCAATCAATGACACCATCTGCTGGTACAGACACACGAACACGCTGTCTTGACACAAACCACACAGCCGCTTGCTGCCATCCAATAAAGTTTATGGGCTTGGAGTAACGGTGTTTGTGTGTTTTGAGAAGAGTGGGAGGATGGGAAAGAACTGAGATACAACAGGAGAATTGAATACGGCGATGGGTACGCGTGCGTGTACACTGAGAACGAGGAGGGGATCATCTATACAACATGGGGGGAAGCGGACTGTGATAACATCTAATTGCAGGTGGGCGAAAGTGGAGAATACGATAACAGTAACGAACTCGAAAAAAAAAAGATGAATTGACAGATCGTAGTGGACAACACATCCGGTCGTTAACGACTTGTTACACCGTGACCCCGTTATAGCGATTGGAACGCAGGATCTTTTGTTGTTATCGTTACACTTCCGGTCATCGGTCCAACGTGTTGTCTTCGATCAACAAACATCATTAACCCATCTGTGACCATAGAATAATCCACATTCAGTTCGACATACTTGCTACTCAGGTCGAAACATTCCCACAAACTCCTGCTGGGCTTCCTCATAAAATCTAGGCGGGAGAGAATTGCTCTTGGCCTTGGTCGTTAGTAGCGACAAGGGTTACGAAACAAAGATTGTCTGGTAGGATAAGGACTAGTAACCTCTAACTTGGAATTAAAAAGATTTAAAATATTAAAAGATGACCCGGGATTAAAATACGTTACTTACAAACATCCTGGCACCGTGGTGTTTCATTGGTGTAAGCCCAATTTTGCAAACGAAAAAAAAAAAAATAAATAAAGAAAGAAAAACCAAATAAATGAATTTAAAGAAAAAGCTAAGAAAATGAAAACAAAAACATGAATTTAAAATATTTGAATATAAAAGAGTGAAGTTTTAAAAAAAAAGAAAGAAAGAAAGAAAAGAAGGAAAGAAACGAAAATTGTTTCATATTTTAAAAACTAAACTCATAAAACTACTGGCAAAACCCAGTTTAGATTCCACGATTCCAGGTTATTTAGGTTGCTGACTCTTTAGGAAGTTGGCAGTGCTTGATCGATAACAGTTCTGATATTTGTAAGATTTATCGAGGAGTCCACGCATCAAAGAAACAACTATCAAATCGGTTCTCGTAGTACATCTTATACTTGAAAGCGGAATTTCAAAGGCCTTACTGACTAACGAGGTCATGATGATGGAACTGATAAAATTCCCGTTAGTTACTACTGTTTCGACTCCATCTTTGCGAACCACAAATGTTGCCTTCCCCCCAGTTGATATAGAACGAAGGTAGAAATGCGCATCTCTTGTGCCCTCTCAAGTATTTTAGAGGTCCCCCCCCCCTCCACGACACTTATTCCTCCTCTCATTCCTTGGTCCTCTCTCGCTAAGGTCATTTATCAACACTCGATCACAGGGACGAGTTTTGTTTCGTGAGCTTTCCTTATCGTAGTGGTGGGACAAAGGATACGGGATTGCAAAACTAAACTAAACATAGCGAGATAGCGACTGATAACTTTATAATCATAAGTGGTTGCCTGTGTGGGCTTGAAATTGTCTTGTCAGTGATTGGATCATTATCAGTTATGGAGGATGGTCTAGAAATTTTCTGATAAACGCTAGTAAATGCTCGGGCCGCTTTGAAGATAAGATTTATGACTAAAAGCAATGAACACAAATTCTGTTAGTGATTCTTTTATTTTAACTATTCGGAATCTCGCTTACCAGAAATGCCAAATTAGCATTTCAGCAGGAAGTCACAAGAATCGACACCAAAACAAAATACGTTTCATTATTTTGATATTGGCATCACTTGACTTGCCAAGGAAAGAAAAAACTGCTGTGTGCGTAGAGAACGAAAGTTCCCTGAGGTTAAATTTTCATCTTTTCTCTTCAAACGTCAACAAATCGAAGTGACGATTTCACAATTGTTTCTGCAAATCATCATAATTCAGGCAATTGCTGAAACTCCCTAATAAAATATACACACCAATGTTCTGTATCAGCAGTCTAATTCCTTTTCTCCTTGCAATCGATTAAATTCAGAAATCAGATTAGACCAATGCAATAATTTAATTTGGATGACAAATCTCTTATACACCGTCATCCTGTCAGAAAGTCATTACTCACGCTGTCGTGAGGAAGAAAACTAATTATAAGGGACTGTCAAATGACATTCCACCATGAATCCTTCGTTAGCAGTTTCGGTGAAAAACTTGAAGGTACTCAAGTCAATATTTAACGAGATGGCCTACCTGGCATTATCGCAGAAATAAGGTGAAGGTGGTGAAACTTTCCGCTGAAAGGTATTCTAACACTGATTCAGTATTGTTTGGTGATGAAAAGGTTATGAAGAATTTTTAAATTAGAGACATAATTACTGTTTCCCGCAATGTCACAAACAGTGACATAAAGACATCATGGTGAGTCAGTCACAAAGCAGTAAGTGTACTCGCCGATCAAAAAGTTCAATAAAGAAATGTCAAATTTAAGATGATTTATTCTGTAATTTCAGTGATGTTCATTGAGGATTTGCAAACAATTTTCAATTCAGTGTTTTTTATTTTGCATTTTCACGGGAGAGAGAGAGAGAGAGAGAGAGAGAGAGAGAGAGAGAGAGAGAGAGAGAGAGAGAGAGAGAGAGAGAGAGAGAGGTCATAAATGGGTATTTTCAGAGTTGACTGGAGTAGTAAGTGGAGTCCCTCGGAGATCAGTGCTCGGATCTCTTTTGTTTCTTACCTTACACTAAATGATATTCATGAGGTAACATGTAAAAAAGCTGTCAAAATTTGCTGACGACTTAAAGGTTTGGAAGATGGTTAACGGTGAGAAACAGGCTATGCTTTTCAAAATGATTTGGTGGTTGCAAGTATGGCCGAAAAAATGCAGCTCAAGTTTAATCCTATTAAGTTTAATCCAATTGCCCTTGGGATATAAAATCCCAGGATGCAAAAAGACATTGAATTCAAGATGCAGCGCAATCAGGCGACAAAAAGGACACATGGTGTGCTAGCTATAATATATCGAAAATTTGAAAGTAGAGAGAAGGAAGTCATTATCCCCCTCTATAAGACGATGCTGCATCCACACTTGGAATATTACGGTTAGATCTAGAAGCCGCATCTAAAGAAAGATACAGAACTTTTAGAGAATGTGAAATTCATTTTACTAATCCCCTTCATGGATTAGTAAAATGAATGAAGCAGGAATATTCTCACTGGTGAGTGAGACAAGAATCAGCGGGCACATACAAAAGTGGCTTTGAGTGACCGCAGTTCAAGCTCGTGTGAATACTAAATACGGTATATATATATTTATTTTATTTATTTATTTATTTTTTTGTCTTCTCTCTGTTTTGTGAATTCCCTGCCTCTAATGGTCGTCCTGGAGTATAAACAGGAAATTTATTTATTTATTTTGCAACAATTATTGCTAATCGATTTGATGAAAATCTCGCCTAATTTTCACTTTTGACAATTTCGTTATTCCGTATTTAAAATCTAATTCAACAAAACGGCATTAATAATAAAAAATAAACGAAAAATATTTAAGAGAACCATTTTGAAAACTTTAAAACTGTTTCATTTCATCTTCCTTTTACCAAACAAAGCGATGCAAATAGACACTGAATGGGAGAAATGCAACAAGGGTATTAGTGGCGAGCTCCCCCACTTCCATCCCAAGAAATTGATTATTTATGAAGGCACTGTGGAAGAGGGGGAGAAAAGCATTTTAGCTAAATCTGGGTGAAATTAGTCACGAAAACCCATAAAAATCTCTGTCGTATTTGCGTTATGCTCTGATAGGCAGCATCCCTCTTTCCTATCTTCCTTTATTATGATTCCTGCATCGTCTTTACGATCCTAAATGAGGATAAGGGAGGAGAAATCGTTGCTGCGAACCACCCAGTAGTCTAATTAAGTCACCTGATTTATAGCCTTCCACAAAATAAGAACGCAGTGTTTAAACTATACACGAAAGGTCAGCTTTGTACGGCTTCCCCATTAAATAGTCCGCAGGAATGCCGACAAGGCCGTAAGCTGAAAGTACGATGATTTCATTTTGTTTCGAACGATGTCCGCAAATCTCCATGAGCAAAATTCAGGAAACATTATTAATTATGTATTAATATTGCGCACCGAAATTCATTTTTCTGTCTTATACGCATCAGGATAAAGTTTAAATCCTCCTACAGAGATAAAAGAGGATAAGATCTATATATGATGATAGGATAAGATCGTGGACAAATATTACCTGAGAATAAGATCGTGGACAAATATTACCTGAGGACAAGATCGTGGACAAATATATACAAATATCAGTTGATGATAAGATCTTGGACAAATATTACTCGACGACAAGATCGTGGACAAATATATACAAATATCACTTGAGGATGAGATCGTGGACAAATATATACAAATATCACTTGAGGATGAGATCGTGGACAAATATATACAAATATCACTTGAGGATGAGATCGTGGACAAATATATACAAATATCAGTTGTGGATAAATAAGATCTTGGACAAATATTATTCGATGACAAGATCGTGGACAAATATCACTTGAAGATGAGATCGTGGGCAAATATATACAAATATCAGTTGAGGATAAGATCTTGGACAAATATTACTCGACGAAAAGATCGTGGACAAATATATACAAATATCACTTGAGAATGAAATTGTGGGCAAATATACTGAAAAAAAACTGAAAGTCCAAACCTTTTTGCCAACAGGCGATATATCTTTTTAACAAGAACTATCTCTTCCCCTCAAAAAGCAACTGTTGGGAATATTATAAGGCAGGTGTAGTTAACTGGTTTGCACACGAAATACATTTTAAGGATACTCAGAAATGTGTATTAAATTCGATGTTTTTTTTTTAAATCACTTGCTTTAAATCACTTTTTTTTAAATCATTTGCTGTTTTATTTTCATATAATATTATAAGATTTAAAATATATGAATTTAAAATTATAAACCATAAATTTATAAATAAATAAATATAAGGTAACTTTCATTATAATAAACTCTCGAAATACTATTTGATAAAAGGGTTATCTTCAGTCCCTTAGATAAACTTAGGGATACGACAAGTCTTCAGTTTTTTTACCTATTTAATTAAATATACTCATACATTGTTTGTATGAATAGGATAAATAATTAAGGGGAAGAAAACACGAAGCCCTTAGCAGATAACCAAAGGAGTCCTTTAATTTGCTGTCGAGTAATCCATCATCAGCAAATACCAATTTACAGACAGAAGCTTTCAATTGTATACAACAGGAGAAATGTTCAATACATGGCTATCTCAATTAAATAAAAAGGGTTGGTAGCTTACCAGCCCTCATCAATTGAGGATTGGTAAGCTACCAAAATATTCAATTGACAAATGCCAAATAACAGATTACCATAGGAAATTCCAGAATATAAATCAAAGTGATATATTAGGAAAAGTCTTTAGCGGGGAAAAAAAGGGTGGAGGTCTATGAATCGATGGGGCGAGTGCGAGTTCAGAAACGCCTGTATCCATGAAAGGAGGGAGAAAATAATTAAATTAATATATCTTAATTTAACGTCGAAAGATGTTGTTGTTGTAAGGTTTTAGGAGCATCAGCGACTAAGGCCATATTGCTCCGTGTATATTGTCGGTAAATTGCGTGTGTTTTGAGGTCGATTTTCTGTTTGCAGCACGAAAAACCCTTTCCGGGAGAAAAAAAAAAAAATCCATGCTACCCTCGACTTGAGACCAACTAACTCAGCCACGTTGTGAAAAAAGCCCATAAAAATTCCTCTCGTCATCGATGGGACTCGAACTCAGGTCTTTTACACCCGATTTGGGGAGAACAGTGATCCCACCAACGGTACCACCTACGAGGGCCATCAAAACATGCAATGAATGTGAAGGTCTTAGAAGAATTAAGGTGTTCAGAAGTGTGTGTGTGTGTGTGAACAGAAATGGTTGCCTACCGCTGATGTAAAGCATTGCAGTTTATTACCATGATATCATCAGAAGAATGTGAAAAGTAAAACTCTTCTATTGGACACCATAAAGCATACCGCTTAAATTTCAAATAAAATAAAATAGACACCAGAGCTATCGTGGTCCTGTTATCTTGATACTGGTTGTCTTAGAAAGCACTTGTTTTGTATTAAATTCCTTCTGAGCATCTTCAAAATAACTTTCAAATATTATTCGTAAATATCTGTGAAATAAACTGCCGAACTCGGGTTATTAACACAATTTAGAAAGCTGTCGGACATCACGTTGCTTTTATTAATCATTGTACTCTTTCGGGGAAGCCAGGAAATGTTAAAGGTTATTCCAACCCCCGTTATGGCGAACAGGCTTAAAATATACGCTCATTTATAGTTCATTCTTTCCTCTCATGGAAGAACAGACCGTCCTTGAAGCCCAAATGAACCGCAATTGTCAGTAGCTGTCAGTTTTAAGGCAACATACGGGTACTTCGCATCATTGTACTAGCCTCGAAGGATGTAATGGATGGTTATTGTACACTATAGTGAAAGTAGCCAAAAAGTATGTGGACAGTAAGGGGGAGGATTTCGTAATGTACATTGAGCATTAACTTCTGCGGTATAATGGAAGGTATAAAAACTTACCTGGAAAGTACAATGCTCGCGTTACCGCTGCACACAGAGTCAACACCACAAGCCTGAACCACAGTAGACTCCACCGCTGCAGAACGATATCCATTCTATGCGGCAGCACACTTAGCACCTAGTAAAGCTACATCGGTTGCCGTACAATCCGGAAAACACTGCGGCCGACTGTTTGCAATGTCAAATCCGAGAACTCCTAACACTGGACAGGTCTGTTCCATCTGCTCTCCCTCTCCGCACATCCATCCATTCATTCAGTCCAACACACCTCGCACGCGTCGGTCCGAACGCTGCGCGCGAGCCACCCGATAGTAGTGGGACGTGGTCGAAAACGTAGCACTTCCCTTGCACAGTCCGAAGGGACAGCCTCCATGGTAACGCACCTCGGCATCCTCTGCACCCAATAGCCCGACTGGCCGAGTGACACCGGCGCCTCACAGCGGCCGCTTCGCACTCAGCGTCCCGGGCAAAGAAAAAGCGGAACGTGCTCTTCTTTTTCCGCACCTCCGCCAAAGGGTCTCTTCTCGGCTAATTACACTTCTCTCCGGCGCACTGCGTTCCGGCGGCGTCTTGTCGGCGGAACTGTTCTTGTCGTCTGACGCTGGAGCTTCAACTTCGGTGATGTGCGACGAATCCCCCCCCTACAGGTGGCCGACTGCCGTTCGCGCAAGTGACCACCGGTCACGCTGGGGTCACGGTGTAGGAGGATTGCGCCGAATCTGTCGGCATCTTCGGAAACTGTTCGCAGACGAGACACAGGTGGGCGGAAGAGATGATCGCAGCTACCCTCACACTGGCCTATTTGTTCCGCTATACGGCGCTGTGTAGGTAGGTCACTCAACGAGCGGCTTCCCTGTCGAGGATTTCACGTATCATTCTGCTTTGTAGTCGCGATAAAATGGTCACACGGTGCAGCTGCAGAATACGCGTTCCCTCAGCCATCTCGACCTCCGATTGCTGTCTCTGTCGTAAATTAGATGACAAGTACGCGAACACTAACTTGTTTTTTTTTTTTTTTTCTCGTGCCGTCATTCGACCCGGGTTCGCTCTGCTAACAATTCCGTAACTTGTGCACTTTCCATGACCGACAAGCCACTATGCCAGACTCTCCTTGGTAATAAACTCCACACAGCTGAGCGATTGCTGCAATCTTGTTACCAAGGCTTAACAGTGGACTTACGCGGTAGCGCCATCTGTCTTCGGTAAAGAGAATCAATAAATGAAGAATAAAACACTAAAAAGTCTGAAGTTGGTTAGTACTGTTGACCGTAAACTTTATTATTGTTTATTCATATATAGTTATTTGATAAACTAACTATTCTTGATAAATATCCTAATTGATGGATTTTTCATCCTTCCAAGCCTATACGCCGATCACCTTATGGCCTAGTAGTTGCCTAGGCGAATATTATGAACGAGCTAACTCAGATATACCACCCCAAGTGCGCGTTTCGTTAATAAACTATACTGCGTTAACAAAAGTATTGAGACAGCTAAGACAGATAAGATTTTAATAAAATCTTATCTGTCGACTTAGGGAGTATTTTGCCTGTAATACAGCACGGGTAACTCGGGTTTTTTTATCTAGCGAAACAGAAAAACCGACCATTGAATATAAGCAGTTTACAGCCATTATATACAGACACCTCGAAGCCTTAGTTGCTTTGGTGCAAAAATAAACACCTCTACAGCACGTTTTCTTTGGAAATATTCATATTATGGACGTTATTTATTCGGATATACTTTGTGGTGTATTTCCTATAAAGCAAAAAAAAAAATTTTTTTTAAATTGCTTTGAGCAGCACCATTCTAGGGGCGGCAGCATCGATCACCCCTCGGAATGGCCAGTAAGATTTGTTTTTATTTTATTATGGTTATATTATTTAAATATAGTACAGAAATCATAGGTATTGCACTAAGCGTTCTCCAAGTACATATTTATTATAAGTAATATTGTCCAGTATAATAAAAAAGATAGCAGACCAAATAGTGACCTTTTCTGGCCGAGTTCGCAGAAAATGACCCAGATTCGTTTCCATTATCAACAACTGCAGGATTGAAAGAAATTGAGCTGGGAGATTTGCAATTTTGATATTTAAATATGGCAGTTCACTCGAGTGAAAAGCTTGGGTGAGATTGACAAATAAGGAGCCAGTCATTGGTAAAAAAACTACCATAATGTCAGGTCCACCACCGCGCTCAGAAGTGCATCTGTCCTACTTTGACCTTGCGAAGGCTTTCGATAAGGTTCCATGGTGTGAAATGCGGAGTGTGCTGGAGAAGAAAATGTTAGCAGAAGCTTAGTAGCCGCTATTAGCAGTTACTATAAACGATACCACAACTATGTGAGAACTGGCAACGCAAAGTCAGAAGAATTCTTGACAACATTGGGTGTGAGGCAAGGAGACATTCTCTCCCCATATCGCTTCATCATCATAATGGATGATATCATCGAGGAATGCAGGGTACAGACCCTTCCGGCTTGGAAATTGAATGATGAGAACTCTATCCATCTCCGAGGTTTCTTTCACTAACGATGTCACTTTGATAGCCAAGTCGCAGGTAAATCTTCAACATAAGCTGAATGTGTGGCAGGAAGTCATGGCCAAAAGGAGAATGGTTATTAGCTCCGGAAAGAAGAAATCTATGGTAATTTTTAGCAAACCCGTACGCCATCTGATCGCCTTTGTTGGGAAGAACATTGAGCAGCTCTGGCTCTTTAAGTATTTGAGATCCATCATCAGCGAGGATGATCGAATAGACTGAGATCTGAGGACTTATCAGCGAAAAAGTTGAGCAAGCGAACCAAAATAGCTATATATAGAAGTCCACATATGTACTAACCTTGATATACAGCTGTGAATCGTAGACGCTTTCCTTTCAGCAGAGGAGCTGACTGTAGGCTGCTGAGGTAAGCAGAGTGGAACGGAAGACAAAACGAGATCGAGTACGTAATCAAACTACACGGGCTGCGCTAAACGCAACTCGAAGAAGCCCAACTTCGATGGTATGCCATGTCATCAGTGTGGATGGACAACCTGTTTCCACTTAGTTTAGCCTGGGAAGCCAAACCATTGGAGCGCGACTAAGAGAAGGGGGAGACCACGTGTGAATTGGGAAGACTGCATCCAGATCAGCTTGGCGGAGGGAGGAGTGGTCTGGAGACAGGTCAGGATTGTTACTCCTGACAGGAAAAGAATGGCGTTCTCTCTGTGATACCTCGACACCAGCCGGTATACTAAAAAAGTACTAAATATAATGACTCTTACGTGAAGAGCTCATTAGATATTGAAATTAGAAGTACTAATTGCTAAGAGTACCTGTGGTGTAGTGGTTATCACATCCGCCTAACACGCGGAAGGTCCCAGGTTCGAGCCCTGGCAGGTACATTATTATTTTTTTTTTTTTTCCCTTCGAAGTGCTATTACAAAAGGAATTTATATTTACCGGAAAAATTAATTATTCCAACTTTTGAAATACACGATACATAAAGGAGATAAAAGTACACAAGTGAATCACATGGTGTCTGACAGACTGTTTTATTTTGTTCTCACTGAACGGTCTTAATCGGAAGTTATTTAAAAATTGTCAGAGGCTTTTTCCAAAATGAAATACTCATAAAATCAAAAGCAAAATTGAGAACTGTAAGCCATTGGCACTCTTGTTAAAATCCACAAGGTGCCTCTGAGGTATAATGGCGCATTAAAAAAATAATAGCTTACTCATCGAGAACTGATTGGGCATTTCAAAATAGAAATCGTTTCTGATGCATGTACCTGTGATGTAATGGTTATCACATCCGTCTAACACATGGAAGGGCCTAGGTTCGATCCTTGAGGTACAAAATTGTATTGCACAGTTGGTAGGACTGCTCTTGTCCCCACACCGGGTGGGAAAAACCTGAATCCCCGTCGATGACCTGAGGAATTTTTATGGGTCTTTTTCACAAAGTGGCTGAGTTCATCGGTCTCAGGTGGGAGTAGCATGATTTTTCCCCCGGAAACTCGGGTTTTTCGTCCAGCAAAACAGACAATGGACCTCAGAAAACACACGCAATTCCAGACAATATACACAAGCAACTGGGCCTTAGTTGCCGATACTCCTAAAACCCAACCAACAACTGTTTGGGTGGGAAATTTTCAAACGCCACGACGTTTTATTTCTTAATTTCATGTTATTATGTACTGATTTTTTTATCCATTATTTATTGTAATTCTGTTCCATTCGTGTTAGTTTTGTGTTAAAATAGTAATATCCATACACGGTACTATAGTGCTAGAGTACTATAGGTTCTAATACCTTTCGCGTTTAGGACTTTCATTAAAAAAAAAAGGCTTCCCTCATCAAAAGTAAATTAAATTATTTATTTATACTGATACAGCTCCACAAGGTCGTAAGACTTTATAAAAAAAAAGCGAACAGAAGAACATCACCGTATTTAGTAGTCACTTGTCCTGAACCACGGCCATCAAACTGACATCCTGTGTTATATTTTAATGTACAGTTAGATCTAAAAAGAAACTGCTACTAATGCTGAGACATGTGTTATACTGTACAGACCCCTACTGGTTGTACTTTTCTCTTTTCAAGAATAACTACTAGTTTGCCATCTTGTCGGTTACTTCCTTCATGGCAGCGAAATAGTCCTGCCTTTTGTATATACCTGCTTTCAGGAGGTGAAATGGGCTCACCCCCTGACATATTAATTACTATGATTACGTTATGCTTACTTTTTGGATATTATCCAATTTCTTCTGTATTCCCCTAATTTATTTATATATTCTACTGATGTCTTTTTTGAGGTTCAGCGAACCTCGTTCAGCAGTAAGCTAGTCTCCCTGGAGCGCCTCCTCGTGGCTAGGGACGGGAGTCAGGACGCAAGATGTATTTGTTCTTGCCTCCTGGCTGCAAAGTCTCCAGGTGCCGGCAACCAACACACAACAAAACATACATTTACACGTACACACATCATCCTACACACATTCGCCGGCTTTAAACCTACAGAGAAATCGGCGGTGTATAAGGGAAACCTTGGATCCCGCAAAGAATTACAATAATACTTGAATACTTGTACATGTCTCAACATGTGTTATAACAATCTGTTATACATTATCAAAAATATTACAATAATACTTGAATACTTGTACATGTCTCAACATGTGTTATAACAATCTGTTATACATTATCAAAAATGTTATAAATTTGCGATGTGCAGTCAAGGTGGCTCACTCGGAAATTTTGATAACCAATAACTCAGCCACAGAACAAAATGTTTACAAAAACTTCAGACTACATCTACTGTTGTAGTTGGAGGGGAGGTTTGGAAACTACTTTAAATCACTCTCGTTCAGAGCCGGATTTATATATAAGCTAAACAAGCTACAGCTTAGGGCCTCACATTACAAGGGGCCTCGCTCTAGCTTAAAAAATCCTTTTTTAATATTTCCACAGGTGAAGTGTAAGAGAGAAGGGCCTCATACATGTATAAGGGCTTAGGGCCACAACAAGTTTAAATCCGGCCCTGCTAGCTATACATTTTTCTAAGTGCTGTGCTGGATGATAAACAGAAATGTATTTGTTTATCAACAAAGAATAATTTACTTAAAAAATACGTATATATTAAGGAAGTGGTCCCTGAATGTGTTGCCTCGAGTTTTCTGTAGAAGTTTTCGAAATACAGTACTCAAAATATTCCAGCTTTAGTTGGCACAGAAGACACATCACACGAACATTATATCCACTTTTCAAACGAAATAAAATGAAAACTTATCATATCCGATAAGTTTGCGATAATAACTTGTATTAATCTATAATTCGCTTCATCGATATTTAAGGAAAAATATCTTATAATTTACAATGAGTTGATAATCTGTTCACAGAAAGATGATAGTAATTGTAAATAAAGAACAGTGCCCGATAATCTCGTGTTCACTAGTCGGAGCCCAGACTCAGTGGCGCGTTATCCTATAGGCAAAAAAGACATCTGTCCAGGACCCCGACGAGAGGGAACCTCAAAATCACTGTTTCAAAAACTCATTGCTGTTTTTTTACTAATATTTTTAAGTGATTTTCATCAGAAACTGAACTTTCTACCTGCCAAGGGTAATGAACTTTACTTGAAGATTAATTTGAAAATTTCTTTTTTTCAAAAATGGTTTTACTGATTTTGATGAAATTTTATTTAGTTTTTATTTCATATAAGAACTAAATAAATGTTTGTTTTGTTGTCACAATAAAATGAAATTGAAAATATTCTTTATTAGTTTTTTCTTTAGATGTGGCCTTAAAATTCCATTTTGCCTAGGTATAGGCAAAATGGAATTTTGCCTATACCTAGGCAAAATGAAGGTATAACGCGCCACTGCCCATACTTCACGATTTAGTCCACGGGAAAGGAACTTAGTTCCAAAATATTTCCTTCATAAAGAAGCAAACTCGTTCCAGCTTAAAGTCCACCTCAAAGGACCAATTCATATTAACTTGTTATTTAGAGAGAGAGAGAGAGAGAGAATTTTTATTGCAACTTCATAATACAGTAGAACCCGGATGAGAAGTTTTCCAAGGTACTGGAGGTTTAGAACTTCTAACGCGAGAAAACTTCAAAGGAAGGGAAAATGATCTAAGGGTATGAAATATTAACTACACAAATAAAGATGAAAAGATGCACATATATAAGTTAAAGATTATTTTTAAGTACTATTTCAGAATTTATAAATATTTTACTCTGCCTATGGGAACCATTTTTAAACTGAGGATTTCTAATTGCTTAACATTCTGTTCATTAAACTCATTACCAGGTTGGAAGAATTAGCTCCTTTGGAGTTTCAACACACTCTAAAAGGTAACAATTACAATAAGACAGAGGAACAATCCACTAAGTAATTCAGAACTGTTCACAAGCATCAGAACTTAACTCTTAACGTGGTCGACGTATCCAATTATGGATATCGATGAAAACAATTGCAATACGTCACTTCCACTATATCAAAATGTTTATGCTGAAAAGGTTAAAGTGCTGAAAGCCTCTGACTAGAGAAAATTCACTAATCGAACAAGTTAGTGCCAGTTATCATTTTAGTTCGTAGTAAACCACCGAAGTAGGTGAAATGGTATCGTTTCTGTTATATATCATTGTGAATGCCTTCACAACGACCCCACCACCACCACCAAAGGGTGGTGGGGTCGTCATTGCTTATTCTCGGCGGATACTATCACCCCACCACCCTTTGGTGGTAGGGTGGTGGTATCCGCCGAGAATAAGTAATATTAGTATTCTCCATTGGCGAAGCGTTGCTTATTGGAGGTAGTGCAATGTCAGGGCAACTCGTTGCGAAGGCATTCACTATATGAGACATGTACCGGTGTATCAAAAATGATGCCATCTCACCTACTTCAGTAGTTTACTATGAACTAAAATGATGCTTGCCCCTAACTTGTTCCATTACTTGTTATTGATTAATATTTTTTAATATTAAAAATAAATAATTTCTATATTTAAAAAACGTATTAAGTGGGAAAACGTCATTATAATAATACGCTGTGTATTCTTTATCACGACCTTTTTATGCGGGAAGACTTTTTACCCGGGAAACTTCTTAAGCGGGAAAATAATACATTGCATACATTGCAAGAGTTAGTTGAAATGGGGACTTAAGAAACCAAACGTAGTAGAGGAGAAAACTTCTTATGCGGGAATTTCTTATCAGAGTTCTACCGTATATAGATCCATAAATTGCAAGTTTACTTCATGGCCAACAGCTTCCAATTCCGGTTGATTCATAACTATTAATAAAGAAAAAAAAAATAAAAAAAAAATAGAAACAATTAATAAAATAAAATAAAAAGCAAAAATAATAATAAAATGAAATGAAAAGCAAAAATAATAAATAAAATAAAAAGTAATAATAATAATAATATTAAAATAAAATAAAAAGCAATAATAATAATAATATTAAAATAAAATCAAAAGCAAAAAATAAAATTAAAAGGAAATAATACTACATTACTTTCCGGTCAATTGTACCTGCAAATTCTATACCAAATGTTGTCATACAAAGATCGTGAAATATGTACCTGTGGTGTAGTGGTTATCACATCCGCCTAACACGCGGAAGGTCCCAGGTTCGAGCCCTGGCAGGTACAAGTTTTTCTTTTCTTTTTTTTTCATAATTCTTCACTCACTAATCTTCAGATTCTTTTCTAGTTTAGTAGTCTAATTTAAATCAGCTTTTCCTTGCACATACTCCAAACGTATAATGTAATTATTTAGAGATTCTATCCTCTACATGTAATTATTTAGAGATTTAAAGCTGGATGAATTTTTTTTCCATATTACATTGCATGCGAACCGATTAGCATAGTAATAAATAAATATCCCAGATAAATTTTAATAAACAAAAAAAAAAAATAAATAAATAAATAAAATCTAAAGGTTAAAATTTTTTTTAATAGTTTATAATCTAATTGGGAAAGGAAGTTACGTGGTTTCTATCCACACAGTAAATTATATACTATGTATAATAATAATAATAATAATAATAATAATAATAATAATAATAATAATAATAATAATAAATGACACTATTATACCACGTGAAATTATTAACAAAATAGTTTTTATTAAACTCATTTATACAGTGTCATTTATTATTATTATTATAGTATATAATTTATGTTACAGTTTACAATCAATGCTATGAACTAATGCTGTGAAGTGCAATTCTATAAATTTTGATACATTTTAATTTTACTTATGTAATTTCAATTAATTAATTTGATTTTAAATAATTGATTAATTGTAATAAAAATAAATCTCAGTTCAGTACATTATATAAACAGGGAGAAACTGTTTATAGACCTGTTAGTTTAACTTGTGTTCCGAAGAACACAATGGAGTCACTGGTTAAAGAAGCGTTTCAGGATAGACAAGATTGCAATAATAGTTAAGACACAGCATGGGTTTGTTATTTGATTGGATACTACGATGTGGTCACAAAGGAACTGGATGGTAAGAATAATTTTGATATCATATAGTTGGATTTCAGGAAAGCTTTTGATACTATTGCACATGGAAGACTGCTGTACAAATTGGAGAGGTATGGTATTAAGGGCAAGTTACTACAATAGATAAAGGGCTGGTTGAGTGGGAGACGACAGAAGTGGTAATTAATGGACACTGCTCTTCGTGGACTCATGTTATTAGTGGAGTTCCCCAGGATTCGGTGCTGGACCCATTGTTGTTTTGTGATGTACCTTCATCAACCTTCATCAGTATTATTGATGAAGGTACATCACGCTTAATGTCCAAGTTTGCAGATGATACAAAGATTGGCAGGGTTGTTAACAACAGTAAAGACAGTATGCTACTGCAACAGGATCTAGATAAGTTGGGAAAATGGGCTGAAGAGTGGCAACTGAAGTTTAACATTGACAAATGCAAAGTACTGCATATGGGTAGCAGTAACCCAAGAGAAACATATCAACTGTGTGGTACTGAACTCAGGTGAGTGGAGAATGAAAGAGACCTGGGAGTAATTGTGCAGTCAGATATGAAGTTTTCTGAGCAGTGCAGAAGGGCTGCCAGAGCAGGTCATGGAGTTTTGTCAATGATATATAGGAATTTTGCTAGCAGAGACAAGGAGGTGATTATCCCGTTGTACAAGGCAATGGTCAGCACCTTGAGTACTGTGTACAGGTCTGGAGGACTTATTTTAGGAAGGATGTAGAGTTGCTAGAACGAGTACAAAGAAGGGCAACAAGATTGGTGAGGAGAACAAAGGGAGTGTTCTTACCAGTAAAGCATAAGTTCTGCAAATTGCAGTGCCTGGGGACTAGGCACCTGCGAGGTGATCTGATTGAGGTGTATATTGAAGGCCTTGAATGGGTTGAGCAAGCGGAATGCTGATGGGATTCTTCCTCTTGCTCAGATTAAGAACCTGAGGGAGCATAGATTCAAATTGAAGAAAGACAGTTGTAGAATAGATGTGCGTAAATTTGCCTTTAGGCAGCGGATAGTTGATTGCTGGAACACATTTCCATCTCTTGTTGTGGAAGTTGATAGTTTAAATAAATTTAAGGCTGAGCCAGACAGGCATTTGGAGTGAATGGATGAGTGAAATGGGTGGTTTTTTTTTTTTTTCTTTTTCTTTTTGGGCTGATGCTGCATAAGCTTTCTTTCTTGCATCGTATGCCTCAACTAATGCTAATGCTAACCCAGAAAACAGACTCGTGGGCCTTTTTATCAAATCAGTTAAAATGATTGTCGTTATGGGATTTGGGACAATTTTGAGGACAGTTATTCTCAGTGCCCGTGAAAATTTTAGACAGGTTACAGATAGGTTAAGATTTTTCTTTTATGAAACATTTATCCATGTTTTTAAAGGGGAACTGACAGCGAATTCTACACATGTTCACATCAGCTTCCTACGCGAGCCTTCCAGGTTCGATAGCTAATAAGCACGACCTAGTTGTTTTTATCCTCTTTAATATGTAAATAATCAAAATGTCTTCAATTATAATATATTTGTACTCTAAGAATCGGAAGGACGGATTTTCCTATTTATATCTCCGTAGGAGAGCTCTCGTTTTCTTGAATCCAATTCACCTTTCTCTGGCATTCTTCAAGGATAGGGTGATCAGATGCTCTTATACAATTTTCGGAACGTTCAATCTTCAGTATTTGGTTACTGAATATGCCAGGCATACTGAATAGCATGAAAGTACGCTTCAATCAATGGTGATTCAAAAATATTTACAATAAATTTCCACAACTTTTCTTCTGAAAGAAACTATACGTTCCATGCAGTACTTCCGAAAAAATTGGTTCGTCTTTAATACAATATTCTTACCCATGGATCTTTGCGACAACAAGTGATAGGCAGGTTTAGCTACGCCCAGCGCCAAAGGGGAATAATGAGGAAAATTTTACTCCTTTGCGACTGGTTTTAAATCGGAAAACGAAGTTAAGCACAGGGACAGATAGCAAAACGACAGTCACTCTAACGCAAAATCGTGATGATTAGCAGCCAATAACTGCGAAGCAGTGAGCGGGGCGAGCTAGGATTTGTTGTCGCAAAGGTCCATGGGTCCACCTTGTAAAAAAAAAAAAGAAAAAAAAAAGGGAAATTGCAGTCATGATCAATCCACTGCAGGATTGAAGCCTCCTCAACGATTCATTTGATGGAAATAGACCATAGTCTGCCACGCTGGTTCAGTGCGTGGTTGGCAGATCAACCGCATTTAGCAGTCAGAGGCTTGAACCCCGGTCTACTCAAAGAGCGTGTGCTACTGCACTCTCGCCCCTGACCACTCGGTTCTTGGTATAATTTTCACCAGTGAGTTTTTGAATGTGTCTGCAAATTGCTATACATTACGCCTTTTATTATGACAAAAATATCTTTAGGCAGATTGATTGGTAACAGGTTTCTTGATGTTACCAGATATCATTTTAATTACTATAGTGTAACTTTAACTAAAAAAAAAAAAAATGATCAATTTAATATAAATCTACGATTGATATATTACATCGAAATTAACAATTTCTGTAGAGTCTTCTCTCCAGAATCATGGAATGGTGTACAGTCTCCTCTTGTACAACAACAGTGTTTATTATAAAATACCGTGTACTCAAGATGTACATCCAATATTATAAAGATATTACTAAACTCGAAAAGTTTCAAGTTAAGATTATTAATAGTAAAGTAGCTCAAGTTAAGATTTTTAGTAAAGTAGTTCAAGTTAAGATATTTAGTAAAGTAGTTCAAGTTAAGATTATTAGTTAAGTGGAATAACTTATTTGATTTGTTACTTTAGGCGCACATTATGCTACGTTAGCACTATGCACATTACATTAGCACACTATGCACATTACGTTAGGCGCACATTAATATTAACATCCAATGATGGAAGAATGATTTTAGCTATGATTTTCTCCTTTGGCGCCATCTGCCACCGAAAAATCTAACTAATTAATATTAAAAAAAATTAATTATTATACAGCATTAGTATTAGTAGTGGAAAATCATGCAAACAAGTAAGCTTATAAAGCATAGGCCAAAAAAAATAAAAATAATAAATAAATAATAATAAGAAGGGAGTTATGAAAAAAAAATGAAGACATGAAAAGTTTCATGATTGCATATTTTTCAATATGGATAACATTGTGCTGCGGGCTACTAACTACCATCCCTTAAAAGATTTTTATTTTGGAAGTTTTTTTTTTTAATAAATTTTTTGTTCTCGAGCTTGCCGAGCCGAGTTGTCACTTGTCAGGTGCAGAGGACCAAAACATTTGATTAATAAATTAAAAAAAAAAAAAAAAAATGATATTTAGAAATTTTGTAGAAATGCGGCATTATACTGATTTTTAAATAAAGATTTTATTGCCCGGTTTTCAAAGAATGTGGCCACCCTAAAGCAGGGGCGTATTCAGGGGTGGGCAGAGGGGGCATATGCCCCCCTTAACGAAAAAATTGAAATTAAAGAAACAGAAGGCAGGAGGCGTTCTAAAAAAAACTCAAAAGCCCGGTCGCCATGCCCCCCCTTACGATGTTACCAGGATCTGGTTGCTATCTCTCCCCATACGATGATACCTGGATACCCTACTACCCTAAAGTACTGTATATGTTTCCCTTAGATTTTGTTACATTTTCAAGAATATACAGGGTGTTTCATAAGTGAGCCTTAATTTCAGGATCCATTCAAGACTTGAATCGATCTTGAAAAACGAACATAATGAAAAAAAAAAAAAAAAAGTTCATATAAAACAAGTGTCGAATTGTAAACAGTTATAGAGTCACGGTCGTTTGAATTTTTATAAATGACTGGAATTGTCAATGGTAAAAAATAATAAAAAGAGAAAAATGGTGAAGATATTTTGAAAAAAAAAATTGAAATTTAGAAAAATAAAAAATAAATTAGAATAAACAGCATGTACCTAGTATGAATAAAAATCAAATTACAATAAACAGCATGTACTTAGTATTAATAATAAACATTTTATCACATGTGTGACCACTTATTTTTCTTTTTTTATTATTGAAACTAAAATCACTATTTTCAGGTCTTGAATCGATCCTGAAAGTATGGCCCACATGTTTTGAAACGCCTTGTAGTTATTCCAGAATCATTTTTAACAAACCTAGTATTAAGACAATATTATCTTCTTCTTCTTTTTCTTCTTTGTAATAATTATCAGGGCTGTCCAGACCAAAAAACTAACACAGCGCGTAGAATGTTTCTTATTTTTGCTTCCAGCAGATGGCAGCACAGATCATAGTTCGTTATCATGTTTGTTTTCCTTTATTAGTGTCAGACTATGCAAGAAAGCAGACTTATACAGCATCAACCAATAAAAAAATAAAAAAACATTTCACTTGTCCATCTCCTCTAACAGTTTATCTAGTTCTTAGGATTTATTCAAACTACTCACCTCTACAAGATGGGAGCTTGTTCTAACGATCAACCTTCCTCTGGCTGAAGACAAATTTACAAAAGCACTTCTCTCAAATTCCACCTGCAACCATCCTTTTGAATTTGTATCCCCCCCTCTTATGCGTAGTCTGAGAAAGAGGAAGAATCTCACCAGCATTGAGCTTGCTCAATCTGTTCAAAGTTTTGAACACCTCAGTCAAATCACCTCACAGGTGTCTAATCTCCAGACACTGCAATTTGCAGAGCTGAATCCTTTCTTGGTAAGATCGTCCCTTTGTTCTCCTCACCAATCTCGTTGCCTTCTTTATACTCGTTCCAGCAGCTCTACATCCTTCGTAAAATGCCTTCAGACCTGTATGCACTACTCAAGATATAGCCTGATCATTGCCTTTAAAAACGAGATAATCACCTTTTTACTTCTGCTGGAAAAATTCCTAGTACAGTCTGTCCTCGTATAGCACGATAGTTGCGTTCCTAGAAACCCTCGTGCAATGCAAAATCGTGCAATATAAACAACAGGCCCTATGGGAAAAGTGGGGTTAGGTGCCGACCACCCAAGATTGAACACACAGTTGGAACCAAAACATTACCAAACACAATAAATAATCGGGTAATTTTAATCGTTATAAAATACTTACGTATTTTATAACGATTAAAATACGTAATAAAAATAATATTATATTATAATAAAGTATTTTTAGTATTTTTTAATACTAAAAAAGTATTTTATACGAATAAAATACGTATTTTATTCGTAAAAAATTTATTATATTAAATAAAATAGTCGTAATCAAATACTTACGTATTTTATAATACGTAATACGTAAGTCGTAATAAAATATTGCTAATGCTTTTGCTTCTATCGTAAGCAAACTTGCTTTTTGTTTGATTTTCTATCCAAAGAGATGACAGCCGTTCCATCTCTTCCAATTCTTTGTCTTAATCTAATGGATTTTAATTATACTGAGTTGTTTCCGCTATGAAAGTTGTTTTTATTTTATCTACATTCTTTGTAATTCTCGGCGTTGCCTCATTTAGGTCTGTAGCACGTGCAATATCACATGGTCTTTCATTTCGCTCAAAGCGTTTCAAAATTTCATATTTTTTCTCTATCGAAAGAAGCGGAATGGCCATAAGCCTTACGGGGGAAACCACGGTGGGCCGGAGGCCGGTGTGATTTTGGCCATAAACCGTCGTATGAGGCCACTATAAATTTTCCCGGGTAAGAATTTTTCAGCCAGTCCGCCTCTGTTTATCCATATTGCTTTTTTTTCTCTCTCTGAATCTGCAGTGTCTTCGCCAGGACGTTTCCTTTTCACACCTTTTAAGTATTTTACTAATTTTTAGGGAATAAAGCACAATTACAAAACGAGGAGGCAAGCTTGATACACATAAACAAAGCTGAGCGCGCGTGTAGCAACTGAATAAACAACACTAAAGCCCGAGATACACTATTAACACCTCACATTTTACTAAAGCACATTTCTAGGGATTACTACCATAAAACAATAAAAACATTTTCCAGTTGCGTTTCTACTAGTGGAATCTGTTATAAACTGGTAGTAAACTCGATCTAATTGCATTTGCGATTATATCGATAGCTGGAATTGTGTTGGTTTTTACGTTATTATGGTGAAATGTGTTTCCCCTTCACTGATATAAAACACATAAATACATTTTCAGAATCTCCTTCATTCCTATCGTGTTGCGTTCAGTTGGGGTCATTCCGCGTTCGACTGCCATTTCTTGTAAACACAAAGGCGAATCGTGTATAAGCGAATTCGGTTCGTGTTATATAAGATAACGTTCCCCTATGTATAAATCGTGTATGATCGAATTCGTGTAATGCAAACACGTGTTATACGAGGACTGACTGTATATCTTTGTATTCATTTTTTTTTTTCATTTTCCGTGATTAATAGAAATGTAAAAATAAATATAATTATTTTCTTATCAATTAATTACTAAATCACTGAATTATTACCATTCCACCCTTAATGTACTATGTCCCATAACTCTCAGTATAAAAAGCCAAACATCTTCGTTCGTTAGAGCAGTGGTACTTTGCATCTGGTCGTGCAAGTCAAAGTGATAAAGTAGTGGTGTCAACAACATGCTGGTTGGACACTGGAGGACTGGAAAACTGGAAACGATTGCTCTGATCTGATGATTCCAAATACCTGGTGCAACACGCCACGTATTTGAAATCATCTTTACAAGTCCATAAACTCATCATGCACGCTACCCACTATCCATGCAGGTGGTGGTGGTTGCTTTTGCTGGCAAGGAGACTAAGACCGTGGTACGTATGGACCAACGTTTCACTGGTGAGGTCTATCGACAGCTCTTAGGAGACCACGTGTACCCTTCCATGGTCCATTTTTTTTTCCCAGACAGAAATGGGATCTTCCAAGACGATAATGTGCCATGTCATCGGGCCCGCACTGTGCACGAATGTTTCGAGAAATATAGCGAAGATATCACCCATCTTGATTGGCCTCCAAATTCGCTTGACCTGAATTAATTGAACACCTGTGGGAATGTTTTGGGACCGGAATGAGGCTTATGGACACGAAATAGTCATCTATTTCGACACTATGGAAGGCTTTGCATGCAGCATGACTGCAGATCTCTACGGACGTCGTCAGATATCTAGTGGAGTCACTGCCTGGGCGAATAGTGGCCGATACCTGTGTGAACATGGTCCAATACACGCTTAGGTAAGTGGTCATGATTCAGTGATTCTGTGTATACACTGCCCTACCATTAATATCCGGACACTTGCCTTAAAAAAAAAAAAAAAGAGCTTTTATTGAGTCATTTGATATTTTGTGCTGAAGCCATTTGCTTTTAAGACGGCCTTCAATCTTCGCGGTATATTCTGAACCAGCTTTTTATAAATATCAGGCGATATGTTTCTCCACTTGGCCTTTAACGCAGCCACCAGTTCGGCCTTGTTCTTTGGGCGACCTCGACGTGCACGTACCCCACGATCCAATATATCACAAAAATTCTCGATAGGGTTCAGATCAAGACACTGGGGTGGCCAGTCCAACTTTTCCACACCCATGTCCTCAAATCACTCTGTTACGACCCAAGCAGTATGGCATGGTGCGTTGTCTTGCTGATACAGGTATGGACCTTCCCCGCAGTATTACCATAATGTTGGAAGTGCATAATTGTCCAGGTGGTCCTGGTATTGCACAGCATTCATGGTTTTGTCGATAACAACTAATGGGCCCAAGCCAAACCATGAAAGGAGCCCCATACCATGACACTACCTCCACTAAAGTTCATTGTTGGGAGGATACAATCAGGAAGGAACTGATCCCCTGTCATTCGCCACACTAACGGCCATCAGTCCAGAATTCGCGCTCCTTACACCATGTTAATCGGCGTCTAGCATTTGTTGAGGTGATAAATTCTGTTGAACTGTTGAGGTAGTTATTGGGCGTGTCATCTTGCATGCCCACTTTTGCAATTGTCTGTCCGAAGCCCAGTGTGCATATTTATAGGAAGTCCTGTGTCGTGTTGCATGCTTAGGACCTGTTTCTCCATCCATGAAGGGGTGTCCGGATATTAATGGTAGGGCAATGCATATGTATATGTAAATAATGGGCCCAACACTGTAGCCTGGGCGACTCCACTGGGGGACTGCTCTTCTTGCACAGTTGTTTCAATGGGCACTGCTCTCCTTGAACTTAATGTCTAACAAGAGCAGTGCCTATTGAAGCAATTCTGTCTGATCCGTCCCTTTATGTTGAATTGATAAAATACATTTCCTTGAAATCGATAATAACGGCAAATATGCACAGTATGCTCACACCTGTGCTATTGTGCCCAGGAAGTATAAAAATTTTGCTTCCCCTTAACAGTGAAAAATTAAATAATAAAATAATCCGAAATGAGAATGTAACGAACGTATTTTTTTTTTTTTTTTTTTTAATAATAATGGGAGGATTGGAGGATTTAAAATTATTATGAAATGTTCCGGGTGGTGGATGTTTAAAAAAATCCATTACGAAATTTAGGAAAACTCCTAAAAGGATGAACTTAATTAAGGAAGCCGTGGATAACGCTTTTATGTAGACTTTAACTTGTCGTATTCGTACATAACCACACCCTCACTTGATCTTTGTCCCTCATTGCCGAAGTGGTGAAGGCTTTTCTCTGTTTAATTAAATTGCTCTCGGGTCTGCTACGAGTTCTTTTTTTTTTTTTGCTGCTGAAACCAACAGTCGCGGAATGATGAGTTGTGGCACACCCGCTGTTCAAAGCTGTGTGGATTTAACTAAGTTTGAAAGGTTGATTGAAAAGTATTTCAGCTTAAATGAGCCGCCAACCCTTTCTTCTTTTTTTATATTAAACAAACTGATTAATCATCATGTTTGTCAAAATAACAGGAGGCCGAAGCAAAGGAAGCGCTTAAAGAAATAAAAATTGTGCGAGCGATAGATTATTATATTTTTCTTTAATATTATTTATAATAAAATAATTAATGTTAAACTTTACACATTTACTGACTTTGCTGTTTATAAAGTTCCAAGCAGGAAATTTGTTCTTTACCTAGGAGATGTTGTTAAACATTCGCCTGAAAAGGCGAATACCTTATTAATATTAATAAGGCTAGTTATTAATAAGATATTAATATTAATACCTAGCTAGCTAGCCACATACCTTATTAATAATTAGCTAAAATAAAATAATCATTACCGTATTTTTCAGACCTTAAGACGCACTTTTATATTTTGATAACTGTTACTTAAAATTCTTCTGCATCTTATAGTCAGATGGCATATAAATGCATGTAAAGGAAAAACATTTTTTTTTTTCTTAGATCAGACTGTATATTGTTCATATGCGAGTGAAGATCGTCCTTTATTTCCCAGAGAAGATAAAAAAAAACATTACTCCTATAAACCCAAAGTCTTTCAAAAAAAAAAAAAAAAAGGCAGAATCAGCAGTCCTTGATGATACTTTCACACTACCGATGGTACTGAAGAGTGTGAAAATAGCGAACTTTTGTGATTTTGTGACGAGTATATTCGGTTTACCCTGATATTTTGTATAGTTAGCACTTGGATTTTGTGTTTCTTGTACATGCAATAAAATATATTTTACCAAAATTCGCATTCTAAAACCTGGGCCGCTAAGTCTTATAAAAGGAAAATACTGTAATTAAAATATATTATTTAGCTAATAAATAATTTTAATGGGTCAAGTAGTTATTCTGATATACTAATTGTGTAATAATATATAACTAATTACAGTATTTATGTAATAACATTGTTAGCAGTTCTTTATATACAGTATATATAAAAAAAAAGCTGCAACACCGTTTTAAAAGCAGACAGCTTCAACTGTTGTTGCAGCTAAATTTGCCACATATTTAGTAAATGACTCAGCCATTTTTATTCTACAATGTTCATAAATTAGCTTTAGTCAGTATTATTATTTTAATTCGAATTTTTTCGTATTCTGTTTGTATGATTTCTGAAAATCCAGCGCCTGGTGTTCAAATCTTGTTTGACTTCATTTCTTTTTGCTGTTTTTTCTTTCTTTTTTACTTTCTCTTTCCATTTTATTTTGTCATCTTTCTTTCTTTAGATTCTTCAGGCTTTCGCTCAAGGCGTATTTCTTCGAAGGCGTTCAGTGTCGACAGATCTCAACAGAATGCAGCACAATGGTCCCGCTGATGCATAGCTGGTTAGATCTCCTTTAATAATATATAAACTTAAATCCTCAAGAAGTGAAATTTTTCCCCGGCCTGCAGACAAAATTAAGTGTTTTCTTTCTTTCTTTTATGCATTTATATATTATCATTTTTTTTTTTCTGTTTACTAATTTATTTTTTATTTTTTTAGCAGCACCACTTTCCTTCTTATATGTATTTATTTATTATTATAATTTCTTGTTTTTTTTTATTAGTAGCATCACTTATTTATGCACTTATATATTATCATAATTTTTTTTTTGTTTACTAATTTATTTTATTTTATTTTTTAGTAGCACCACTACCATTTTACTTATATTTATTTATTTATTATTATTTTTTTAATTATTTTATTTTTTATTATTTTTTATTTTTTATTTTAATAATTTCGGTTCCAAATCCAGCACCATGGGTGATCGTTTTTTTTCCCCCTCTGGAATGGGCCCCCAGAGGATCCCTGCCTACCTTCTGACAACATTAGGTGGGTCAGAGTTTCTCTTGAGACAGTACGTGCTTTACATGGACTGGCCCACCTTCCCGTAGTGTGGACGAGTATCCAGAATCATCCGTCCAGGTGACTGATGCTTCTGGGTAGCCAAGCGGCCAGAACAGAACAACAGAACACACGCATAATACACACAAACCGACGTCACACACATATCTGGTAGTGATACTGTTCTTCACAGAGATACGAGGCGGAGTTGAACAAAAACTCTAGGAGCCGCCCTTTACATATACACATGTCCACATCTTTCTTTCTTTCATTTCCTTTGTTTGTACCATTGATTCCAAATCTTTTAAATACCGATAGTTATTTAAGATTGATTTTTTAATGGCAGGTGGATTTTGGGCACCACGTATTTCTGACCAAGCACGCTAATCACTTGACTCCGGCTTATCCAAAAAAAGTAATCATGCTGTGCCTGCCAGGTATCGAACCTGGGACCTTCCGCGTGTTAGGCGGATGTGATAACCACTACACCACAGGCACCACCAATCCAGTACCCAATTAACAGAGTAATCTACTGTAGAAGCTGGTGATTTCTTTTGCTCTGTTTTCCTTTAAACAGAAATCCAGTATGCAATCGTCAGCTTTAGATCTTCTATTTTATGGAGTTATTTCTTGAATTTCAATGATTTATTAATCAGCAATAAAGTGGAAATATCAACAGTCCCGCTTCTGCACTGATTACAATCTTCACAATATCAACCAACCGAAACCAACTTTCATACAATTTTCAGTGAGCATTTGGCTGCTTAAAACATCTTTCACCTAGGAAATGCCTAATCCAATCGCAGGAGAACGAATTGCCACATCTGCCTACAAGAAGACATTCCTCTACAGACGAGATTAAGGACGTGATCTTCAAAACGAGATCGCCAAGGCCGAGTACAGAGAACGGTGGCGGCCATTTGGGATAATTGTCTACCAATTAAAACTGTGACGGTTGGCGATATTTCTTTAACGTTCACTCCAATTACTCTCATTTACTGCTATCATCTCGCAGTAATGACTTTAGAGATGTTCTTCGTTCATCAGTTTCTACACTCTTTTTTTTTTTTTTTTTTTTTTTCCTTTTCCTGAGAGGACTGTCATATCCAAGAAACTTCCTGGATATGACAGTCCTCTCAGGAAAAGGAAAAAAAAAAAAAAAAACACTCCTTTCTTCCTTCGTCCCAGGAGTGACAGAACCTACATCAGTACAGCTCAGCTGCTGCCTTTAGGCCTCCCTAGCCACGCTCTCTTGCGTGGTCCTTTGCCTCCACTCCCTGGCGGGAGGGGGAGTTCATCCCTGGTGTCCTCCCCCCCTCGCCACCCCTCTTTTTCACTCTGGTGGGGCATGGGCCTGCTCCACTGACTTGGGGGTCATCTTCCCTATGGACCCCGTATCTCTGTCTTTTCCCCCCAGTCTTCAGTCTCCCTCCCCTTCTCTAACTTACAACTAGTGTCTGAATCAACTCCAAATTGTTTGAGCCCTACATCCAAAAACTTAACAACATCAAATCGCCCAACTAGTACTCCCTTTGTTTTGGCTGACCCTATCTATAGCGTGTTTTTTTTTTTTTTTTTTATAGGTCCTTGCCACTGTAATCTCAGGAAATTAGGTGGCAGGGCCTGCCAGAGTAAATAACTAAGTAGTGTACCTGGTCTGCCTCCACGGGGCGGAGTGGGGCAACGTTGGGTCCCATTAGGGGCCCAGCGGCTAAATGACCAGATGAACAACGGTACACGACACTACACAAATACAAAATCCATATACTTTTAAACCTCTGGCATTGACAGTGTTCTGTTTCACACCCACAATGTATAGCACGCGGAGATGGGGGAAACCCCTGGTGCCGTTTGACACTAAACACACTCTACACTCTAGTTTCTACACTCTCTCATGGGCAAGAAACTTTGCTGGTGGGAGACAAGAATTCTTATGTTGCTCTTCAGCAGTTTGCATCTGATGTTTTCACAAGAAGAAGAATTAGTTATACGGCTACGAATAAATCTACTCCTTTGTCTGGTGGAGCTGCTCAATAGGGAGCAACATTGCCTAAATTTTTTTTAATTTATTATTATTATCATTATTTTATTATTATTATTATTATTATTTTATATTATTTTATTTATCATTATTTATTTATTATTATTATTTATTATTTTTTATTATTTATTTATTTATTTTTATTATTTTATTATTATTATTATTATTTTATATTATTTTATTTATTATTATTTATTATTATTATTATTATTATTATTTTATATTATTTTATTTATTATTATTTATTTATTATTTATTTATTTATTTTATTTTTTTTATGTATATGTATATGTATATATATATATATATATATATTTTTTTTTTTTTTTTAACACCACGGGGAAATTCTTTTTTTTTTTCTTTTTTTTTTCTCTCCTCTGGCCCATCTTTTGCCAACATCAGGTGGGTCAGAGTCTCGAATTGAGACAGTGCGAGCTCCGTTGAGACTGGCCCGCCTTCCCGTGGTGTGGACGAGTACCCAGAATCATCTGTCCAGGTGACTGATGATTCTGGGTAGCCAAGCGGTCAGACACAACAACAGAACACACACAGAATACACACAAACATACACTACTTATTTCTGGCCCTTCTACAGTGGTACTGTTCTTCACAGAGATACGAGGCGGAGATGAACTGATGTTCTAGGTGCCGCCCATTACAAAAACACATGTCCACATGTCCACATGCTATCATCTCGCGAGAAGTCGTTTATACAGAATTTAGGTTACAACGAATCATTTTCGATTTCTCTTTCTGTATTTCATCCGTTTTGTTGGTTACTTCGATAATAAATTTATGGATTAGCGAAGTTCTCACCATTCGATTTCGTTATCAACGGGTTCCACAGCATTATTTTATTTTTTGAATTAAGGTTTTTGAAGTAATCTGAAGACATTTTGAATTGCCATACGTCTATAGTAATCAGCTGCTATAGACGTGTGGCAAGGGTCACAAAACTATCATAGACATTCTGGGAAATGATTGTTTACATTACTTTCGCTTTCTTACTTTCTTTCCTTCGTGGACCCATTTATGCTTGTAAAAATATTCAGTGTCTTTTTGACATCAGTGGTGGTGTTTCAAAAGCAGTAAAGAATTTATTAGTGCGGTGGGTAATATGTGTTTTTCCCAAGAAAGATGTGGTCTTATTTTGGGAAATTACCTTGCATCCAGATTGTTTTTGCAATTCCAAGGCCCTCGTGGGCAGCACAATTGGTAGAATCGCCGTCCTCCCCTACACTGAATCTACACGGGTAAGGTGGATGGATACTTTCAGTGAGTTTTGAACAGTTTTAATTAAATTTTGTTTTTATTGCTAATAATATTTGGTAGTATTGCACACCGGGTTGCATTTTAATTAGATAATCGCGTATTATTATTTTTATGCATTAATTTTTTTTTAATTCGAGGCTTTTATTTATTAAAATGCAAAATACAAGAAGTAATGTATTTAGATAATTCGGTGGATAGTTCCACTTGAAAATAAACATAGGAAGGTGAATAGCGTGGCTCCATGGTGTAATGGTTAGCACTCTGAACTCTGAATCCAGCGATCCGAGTTCAAATCTCGGTGGGACCTTAAGTTTTGTTTTTATGACTTTTCTCTTTATTTTTTATTTTCTTTCTTTCTTTCTTTTACTGACTTTACTCCTATTTTTTTGTATTTCCTTTTTTTTTTTTTTTTCACCGAAGCACTGATGCTGTCACATTCGATTAGTTTGAAAGTAAACGTAAGTGGCATGTTGTAGTTCAGACTTCCTACAATAGATGTTGGTACATCGATTGTCCTGTAGATTGACAAGTTGAAACTAACAACCAGTTTCGTTAGTAGCGTTAACGTTCTACGTCTCGATTTTGCAATGGCGCAATGAACGAATATCAAAGTTTGCTTTAGCCATTTTTCGGCATAGTTATTTTAATTAGATTTTTTTCATATTCTATTTCTCTTTGTACGATTTCTCTAAATCCAGCGCCTGGAGTTCGAATCTCGTTTGGACCCTGTTCGACTTTTCCTTCTTTTCCTATCTTTTTTTTTCTCTCTTTACATTTTATTTTTTCTTCTTTTTTAAATTGTTTTATCTTTTTTTCTTTCGTTACCTTTCTTTTTCTTTGTTTATACCATTCATTTTAAATCTCTTAAATGCCGACAGTTATTTGAGATTTATTATAACCTTGATTTATTAATGCTTACTATTTACATTAATCATTAATGTAAATAGTAAGCGGATTTTGGGCTGTACATATTTGTGACCAAGCACGCTAACCACTGGACACTGGCCAAGGTGGAGTCCAGTGGTTAGTTAAGGATTAATTTTTTTTTATTCGACGGCTATTTATTAAAATGTAAATACATGAAATTTTTCTTCAAGGGAAGTGTTTCCATTTACATGGGGGGGTTTCTTCAGCCTATAAGTTATTTCTTGTTAGGAATTTTTTCCGCCATAAAGTGCGGTTCAAGGTGTCTTGGTCAGTTAAACCTCGGGCTGTCATGCACTCCCGTACTCCTTCCATCCATGTCCTATTAGGTCTTCCTCTTCTCCTTCTTCCTGAATAGCCTTTGGATATCTGGTTTCTTGTATCCGTTTTACATGTTCATACCATGTTAAACGCTTTTCTTTGATAGTATCAATAATATTCTTTTTCACTTCCATTTTCTCTCTTATGTCTTCATTCCGTTTTCTGTCTCTTCTAGAAGTTCTTGCTGAGCGTCTCCAAAAATCTATTTCTGTAGAGAGCAATACACAAAACACTGTATTTAAATAAATAATTCGGTTGAATGGCCTCTTGAGAATAGAAATAGCTGGTTGTTCAACGTGGTTCCATGGTGTAATGGTTAGCACTCTGAATCCAGCGATCCGAGTTCGAGTCTCGGTGGGACCTTGAAATTTCATTCTCATGACTTTTTTTGTTCTTTATTTTAATTATTCTATTCCTGCATATTTTGTTTTATTTTTATGTATTTACCTTTTTTTTTTCTTTATATCATGGATGCACTGATGCTGTGCATCCATGACAGTGCACTGATGCACTGTCATTTCGATGAATTTGAAAATAAACGAAAGTGTTATGTTCTAATTCAAGCTTGCATCATCAGATGGTGGTACAGAGATTGTACAGTACGCTGACAGGTTGCAAGTAACAACCAGTTTCGTTAGTAACGTTAATGTTCCTTGACACGATTTTGCAATGGAGCAATGAACGAATATCAAATTTTGCCTTAAAATGGGAAAATCTGCAACAGAAACGTATGAAATGGTAAAAACTGTTTATGGTAATAAAAGTTGTTGTTTGGTTTTTAGGAACATTAGCAACTAAGGCCATATTGCTCAGAGGATATGCGGTGGTCATTCCCTGACCTTTCCACATCCTCCGTATTTGGTGGTCACGGGCTCGAACCTCGGTCTAACCAGCTCACTGCTGCTCCTGCCCACCTGGCTACGGAGGCGCCGAGGGTAATAAAAGTTTGCAACAGTGTGTTTGAACAGTATAAGCGGTTCAAATACAGACATCAGTATGTTTGCGATGAACCAAGAATTGGGCGTGCGTCAACCTCTTGAAATGAGGAGCGACTTGCAAAACTTCGGGAAATTGTGGCAAGCGATCGTCATTTGACCCTCAAAATGAAAGCTGATGAATTCGATATGAATAAGGAAACGATTTGTTAAATCATGCATGAAGAATTACAATAAAGGAAGGGCTGTGAAAACTTTGTGCCGCACAGCCTCATGGATGAACAGAGCAACAAAGAGTATCACCATGCGTGAACGTCATCCAGACTTGTCAGACCACTCTAATTTTCCTCGTATTGTCACCGGAGATGTGTGTTTCAGTACGACTCAGAGTCGAAGCGTGCATGCAGTGCACTTCAGAAGCATCACCAAGGCCCAAAACATTTCCTTTACAGAAGTCTGGGATCAAGACGATGCTGATCTCTTTTTTCGACAACCAGGGCGTGATTCACAATGAATTTGTACTAGGGGAGAGAGTCAATGCGGCGTCCTACGATATGTGTTTCGAAGATTATTGAAGCACATTTTCCAGGTGGCTGCAATTTCCAGGTCGCAATTGAGATAGCAATTTCGAGAGAAAGGCATCTGCTTCTTGTTCCATGACAATGGCCCCGCTCCGTTCCACACTTGAAATGAATACATTTCTGACGAAACATGGCATTGTACAGACCAACCATCCACCACACTCTTCTGATCTAACACTAGCTGACTTCTTCCTCTTTACCAAGGTGAAAACTGCCCTCAAAGGAAAGAGATTTCACTATCTTGAGGACATAAAGAAAAAGTAATGTGGATTTAACTGTTTGAAAGTTCGACTGAAAAGTATCTCAGCTTAAATGAGCAACTGACACTTTCTTCTTTCTTAATATTAAACAAACTGATTAATCATCATGTTTATCAAAATAACAGGACGCCGATGCAAAGAAAAGAGTTTAAGCAAATAAAAATTGTGCGATAATTTATTATATCTTTATTTAATATTATTTGTGATTAAACAATTAACGTTAAACTTTACACATTTATTGATTGCCGTTTATAAAGTTTCAAGCATTCGCTGCAGGTAGGAAATAAATATTCGCCTGTATAGTATAAAGTTTAAAATCTTTAAATGTTAAGTTTCATATGCAGTCAGACATTTTTGAGCACCTTTAACCATTTGCACCAGTTTTCCTTATTTTTTCTAATTTTTAAGTTGAAGTTTTGTGATTCCAGCGCCTGGAGTTCAAATCTTGTTTGGACCATGTTTGACTTTTACTTCTTTTCCTATTTTTTTTTTTTTTTTTGCTTTCTTCTTTTCTTTGTCTTTCCATTTTATTTTGTCGTCTTTTTTAATTGGTTTCTCTTATTTTCTTTCATTTCCTTTGTTTATACCATTCATTTTAAATCTCTTAAATACCCACACTTATTTAAAATTTATTGTAACTTTTATTTATTAATGTTTGGACCGTACATATTTGTGGCCAAGCACGCTAGCCACTGGACTCGGGCTTGTCCAAAAAGTAACTACCCTGTGCCTGCCAGGTTTCGAACCTGGGACCTTCCGCGTGTTAGGCGGATGTGATAACCACTACACCACAGGCACAATCAATCCAGCATTCAATTAATAGACTAATCTACTTTAGATGCTGGCGATATCATCTGCTCTGTTTTCCTTTCAATAGACAAATCCAGTATGGAATCATCAGCTTTACATCTTACATTTTATAGAGTTATTTCTTGAATTCCAGTCGCAGTGGAACCGTATAGGATATTTGCTGCATGAATTGTGTAAATTAAATCAAGGGATGAAAAATACCTGAGATACGAGATTCAGTGATATATTTCGATAGACGTGATCTTTTTATTTATTTATTTTTTTAAACTATTCACTTGGATTTTCACCAGTGGATCGTTTCACATTGCCAACTTCGTAAGTACACTTTCTTTTTTTTTTCCCATAAAGCATAATTTAATTAAAGCGGAAATAGCAGTCATACTTCTGCTCTGATTACAATCTTCACAATACCACAAAAACCAACTTTCAGACGATTTTCAGTGAGCATTTGGCGTGGCCTCACTGGATATCACCTGCTTAAAACATCTTTCATCGAGGAAATGCCTGATCCAATCGCGATTTCTAAGAGAACGAATTGCCACCTCTGCTACAAGACATTCCTCTACAGACGAGATTAAGGACGTGATCTTCAAAATGATGTCGCCAAGGCTGAGTGCAGAGAACAGTGGCGGCCATTTTGGGCAATGTCTAACAATTAAACTGTGACATCTTGGCAACATTTCTCTAACACTCACTCCAATTTTATCTTATGAATTACTCTCATCTGCTGCTGTCATCTCATGTGAAGTCGTTTATAGAGAATTTACGCTTATAACGTATAATTTTCAATTCCGTGTACTGTATTTCATGTTTTGTTGGTTACTTATATTTATGGATATAGCGAAGTTCTCACCAACATCTTTTGATTTTATTATTATTATTATTATTATTATTATTATTATTATTAGTAATAATAATAATAAAAATAGTAAGGGTCACAAAACTATTATAGACATTCCAGGAAATGATTGTTTACATTACTTTGGGTTCCTTTCTTTTGGGGACCCATTTATTCTTGTAAAAGTACTCGGTTTCTTTTTGACAGCAGTGGTGTTTCAGTAGTAGTAAAGAATTTATTGTGTTTTTCTTGAGAAGGATGTGGGTTTATTTAGGAAAATTACCTTGCATGGATTGTTTTTGCAATGCCAAGACATATTTAGCAAAAAATAACCAAACAGGCTACCAAATAAGACAATCGTCCAACGTGTTCGTACCATTGACGAATATTTTCTTTATACTATTTGTAGAAAACACGCCAAAAAGAGAGAATGCATGTCTACAGGAGCAAGGTGGATGGATACTTTCAGTGAATTTTGCAACAGTTTTAATTAAATTTTGCTTTAACTCTTAATAATATTTTGTGGCATTTCATTTTAATTAGATAATTGCGTATTGTCATTTTTATGCATTAAATTTTTTTTATTTAACGGCTTTTATTTATTAAAATGCAAAATTCAGAAAGTGCTGTTTTTAAATAATTCTGTGGATTGTCTCACTTCACATTAAAAATTGGCATTTTGCATAATGTGGTTCCATGGTGTAATGGTTAGCACTCTGGACTCTGAATCCAGCGATCCGAGTTCAAGTCTCGGTGGGACCTAGGATTTTTTTCTTACTTCTTTATTCCTAATTTGTTTTATTTCTTTATGTATTTTTCTTTTTTTTTTTTATATCACCGAAGCACTGATGCTGTTGCAGTCTTATTCGATGAATTTGAAAATAAACGTAAGTGGTATGTTGTAGTTCGAACTTCCTCCAACAGATGGTAGTAAGATATGCCCGGTAGTCTAATAGATTGCAAGTAACAACCAGTTTCATTAGTAGCGTTAATGATCTTTGTCAAATTTTGCTTTTACTGGGAAAATGTGCAACAGAAACGTATGAAATATTAAAAACTGTTTATGGTAGTGAAACTTTGTGGCAATGTTTTTCAATGGTATAAGCGGTTCAAAGACTGACGTGAGGAGGTTCGTAATGACCCAAGAAGTGGGCATCCATCAAACTCTTGAAATGAGGATAGACTTGCAAAACTTCGGGAAATTGTGGCAAGAGATCGTCGTTTGGACCCTCAGAATGGAGGCTGATGAGTTGGATCTGATTACTGAGGAGACGATTCGTTAAATTCTGCGTAAAGATTTAAAGAAACGGAAGGTCTGTGAAAATTTTGAGCAGCACAGCTTCGCCGATGATCAATAACAACGAAAAATGTCACATTCGAAGAATGCATTCACACTTGTCAAGATAATCCTGATTTCTTGGACTGTATTATCACAGGAGATGAGTGTTGGATGTGTCTGTACGACACAGAGATGAAACCTCAGAGCATGCAGTGGGCTTCAAAATCATCACCGAAAAGTTTCTTTTACAGAAATCCGAATCAAGACGATGCTGATTATGTTTACCACAAACAGGATATGATTCATAAGAAATTTGTACCTGAAGAGGAGAGAGTCAATGCTGCGTTCGACGTATACTGGTATTTCGAAGACTATTGAAGCGCATTTTCCGGGTGGCCGCAGTTTCGAGAGAAAGGCATCCGGTTCTTGTTGCATGATAATGCTCCCCCCGTTCTACACTTGTGAATACATTTCTGACGAAACATGGCATTGTGCACATCAACCATCCATCGTACTCTTCCGATCTAGCACCAGCGGACTTCTTCCTCTTTCCCAAGGTTAAACTACCTTCAGAAGAAAGAGATTTCAGTATGTTGAGGGCAAGAAGAAAAACGTAACCGCCTAACTGAACATAAACTCTTTGGAAGCCGTCATTGACTCTACCCAAACGTTTAGAACGGTGTAATAAGTGCATTCAATCAGGTGGCGATCGCTTTGAATAAAAATAAAACCATTTTTGTGCTTCTTCACTTTGTGTTCTTTTTAATTGCTTCCCCAGGACAGTATTTTGGGGATTGTAGACCCTAGGTGCGCTTCATTTGGTGTTCTTGGGCTCTAGGTACTCTTTATTTCTAGGCATCACTACGTTATATCAAATTTGTCAAAATGCCCCTACATTAAATCTGTTTTTATTGTTTTTAAAGAAATTCTAAAGTGAGTTTCAATAAATTTAGTATCGAAGTTATTTCCACTTATTACAGCACAAAATTTTATTTACTCATGCCTTAAACGATTTTCAAAATATTCTATGTATTCACATCTTAATTTTGAGAGACAGCGAGTTAACCGAGCCAGTAAACGATTATCCCACTAGATGGCGCAATAATTAAAAGTGTCGTCACAAAATCTCAAAATGCAACATTCTATGACAAATAAATTATCTCTGCTAGTTCTCCAAGAAGTTCTTGACCTTGGTTAAAATGTCATATAAATCTCTTCTAGAAATGTGAACTGTGTTTTAATTATGAAGTAATTTTATCGATGCATTATATCACGCAAAGCTGTTAAGTTGTCCTTCACGTAATATTCAGCTAAATCATAACGAATTTACTGTTACTGCATTTAATAAGTTACTAATTGTGACACGTTTTAAATCGAATAATGCCCTGGATCATAGCATTTCGATGAAAAATGACTCCTCCGGCCCTAAACATGTCTCTGGTATGTAATTTAAATGTAAATTAGCTCTGGCAAGCTACAATTACATTGTTTTCAACGCTCTCGTACATTCTCGCTACATCACGTTTTCTGCGCATGATCTATCTGTGACGTCACGGTTCTAGAATTTGCAATTAGAAAATTGCTCATAATTGCTCATGGAGGGATTATAAAGAGGTGATGAAAAATATTTAAAAGGACGTACCCGATTGCTGGGGACGTCCTTTCGAATTTCAATGATCGGAAAGTTTAAATAGCTATGGGGGAAGTCGGGTTAGGGGTAATCCTGGTTGCTATGCTGAACGATGAGTTTGAATATTTATGAATTTTTTTTAAATGATTAAATACTGATTATATAACTATCCATATAATTATATCAATATACTCCACATAATTGATTGTACTGAATATATAATTATCTGTACGTATCGTTTTAGATTTTTGTTTATTACTGAGCATGCGCATTCGTTTTTCAGGGAGAAACTTTGTTCTGTAGTTTATAATTTGTAAAAAAATAAAATAAATAAATAAAATTAAATAAATTATTGTTTAAAAATAGAAATGATATGCGGAGGGGGAAAAAAACAAACTAATATTTCTTCTGTTATTTTTTAAAAGGTGGCAATACAAGAAAAAAAATTTTTTTTTATGCCTAAATTATCTAAGTTAAGAGATTTTAAATTACTGGCATTAAAAAAAAAAAAAAAAAAAAAAAGGAAAGGAAAGAAATAAAAGGAAGTAAAAAAAAAAAAAAAAAGCAAAAAAACTCACAGGTCCCACCGAGACTTGAACTCGGATCGCTGGATTCAGAGTCCAGAGTGCTAACCATTACACCATGGAACCATGCCGTACTGTGTTCTTTATTTTCATTTCCAATGTCAGTCACTCAGTATGTAATACATTACTTTTATTTATGTATTTATTTATTTATTATTAATGTTTTTTTTTAATGGAATAATTTTAAATGTCGCATAATGGAATAATTTGTAATCGAGAGATCTGAATAATCGAATTCATTCCCTAAAATTAATTAATCAGCTAAACATAATGGGATTCATCCGAAATTCCATCATCTAACCCTTTTCAAGAGAATTTATAAAATAAATTTTCTTGAAAAAAAAAAAATGTAGATAAGAAAATACAAGGTATGCTCTGACCTCACGTAGGTAACCATCCAGTTGACCTTTGAACTTCTTTAAACTACCTGTGAAGGCAACTTGTTCCGGTAGTCAACTACTCGCTGGTTGAAAGAAAACTTCATATAATCTAATCTATACCTCTTCACCTGTAATTTTAATTTATAGTTCGTGGTTCTGGAATTGTTTGCAATAGTGAAAATTCCGCATTTATTCATTTTACTAACCCCTCTCAGAGCCTTATAAACCTCAGTATAAATCCCTCTAAGGTGCATGGTTGCCACGCTCTGTAGCCAACATAATCAAAGTCTTTTCTCGTATGGTCACCCTTTTGCTGATCTCACCACGCCAATTGCCCGTCCTTGAACCATTTCAAGAAGCTCAATGTCTTTTTTTCAAATGAGGTCTCCATACTTGGACACAGTATTCCAAATGCGGTTTTACAATTGCCTTATATAGGTGGATTATGACCTCTACAGGATAATGTTACTGGCCGTCTGTTCTGTCCGCAATGCTCAGAAAACTATATTTATTAATGATATTGATGTAGTCGTATCAGAACTTATTGGCTGAGTTTGGAGATGATGTAAAGGTCGGCAGGATGGTTAATGACAGCAATCAGGGTAAGCTACTGCAACTAGGTCTAGAAAAATTTGGCAGCTGGGCTGAGAAATGGCAGGGAGTTGAAGTTTAATACTGAAAAATACAAGGTACTGCATATGGGTAGCAGTAATCCCGGATTAATGTACCAACTGTGTGGTACTACACTCGGGTTAGTGGGAAGTGAAAAATACCTGGAGTAATTGTGCATTCAGATATGGAGTTTTCTGAGTAGTGCAGTCAGGCTGCAAGGACAGCTCACGGGTTTTTTATTCAAGGATATACAGCAGTTTTGCTAGCAGGGATAAAGAGGTGATTATCTTATTGTACAAGGCAATGGTTAGGCTGCATCTTGAGTACTGCACACGTCTGGAGGCCCCACATTTTAGAAAAGATGGAGATCTGCTGGAATGGGTACATAGAAGGACAAAGAGATTGCTGGGGGGAACAAAAGCGTAGTCTTACCAAGAAAGGCTACAAATCTGCAAATTGGAACTACTGGAGACTAGGCAACTGTGAGGTGATCGGATTGAAGTGTTTAAGTCTTTGAATGGATTAAGCTGAATGCTGATGGCATTCTTCCTCTTGCTCATACTACACGCATGAGAGGATCTTTCTTTTTTGATCATTCGCCATTAATACTAATCTTTCTAGTAATCCCAGCATGCTCCATCTTGTAGAGTAACCTCTCATGAGGAACTAAGTCAAATGCATTGCTAAAAATCTAAATAAATTACGTTGAAATTGTCCCGACATCTAGTTCAAGAGTAACTGTCAAAATAGCTTACCAATTCAGTTAAACATGATTTTTTCTTAACAAAACCATGTTGTCTGTCCTTCAGAATGCCATTTCTATCTAAGTGTCCCTGGATTGCACTCTTAATCATTGCTTTTAAGATTTTCCCTGCCACTTAAAACACGTCTGCTTTCTTCGACTTCCTAAAGTAAACTTGCTGGAGAATAGAACTGACTGTACATAAACGAGTTTCCCCCAAATACTTGAATGAAAATAATAAGCAAAATGTATTATCTTCCATACATTAACATGATATTCCTTTTTTGGAAAATTGATTAATAATTAAATTTTTGATTGTGTGTTTTTATAAAAAACAAATCTCGAAATTTCAGAAAAACTGGTTTACTGGAACATTTCCTTCCAGATTTGAAATCAGCATCGTAGGCGCAATCCGGAGTGGATAAGAGGAGGGGTGATGGCCCCAAGAACATTTTAGGTGCTCCAGCCAGCAGCATGAAATACGTTATGGAAATGTAATTTGTAAATTGTTTTGATAATATGTATTGGCAACAGCTGACATATAATAGGATTACTGATCCTATATCTTTGCATTATTAGACTTCAACTAATGACAAGATATTGGTCAGGATAATGTTATCCCTAGGTCTTTATGATGCGTGACTCTTTGAATACATGAATTATTTATACACACTGTTATGTGTATTTCTATTCTTTTTATAGAGCAAGTTGTCTGGGTTGATTTCCAATTCAAAGAAAGTGTTCTTCTAGCTAGTTTTTCTTCTTCTACGCTACTTCATTCTTAATCTGGGAGACTCTGGTGTAGTCCAAATCTTCGGAAATAATGAAGAATTTCATGTCGACGGCAAGTGAACTATTTCTTTGTTCAGTGAAAAGAAGGGCTGTAGAGCGACTGAAAATAATGTCGAAGAGAGGACTCTCCTTGTGGTACGCTCTAGTCACTGAATTACGAGTTGAAAATCCCAGTGTATAACTGAGATGTTTGCACATGTGCTTCTTGTACGTTTTTGCATAAATAAAAGACTAAAAAGTTGGTTTAGGATTCCTAGTGCTCTGTTGTATGGTACTTTGATGGCTGTGTGTTTTTCGTCATTAGGTGATATTCAAGATATTTGAAACTATTTGTTCTAGGATTTGGTTTTCTAAGCAGATTTTTCTTCTTATTGTCTCTTTAACTTAGAAGGCTATTACTTTGGTTTTTCCTAGAGACATTTTCACGTTATTATTATTATTATCTCTTTCTTCTCCTTGTGGGTTTTTTCCCAACACACAACGGGTACTTGTACTACACTGGTGTGCAAAATTTAAGGACCAGTCAGGTTTTCACCTGTAGCTTCTCATAGGAGTGGCCTGGATATGGGAAAAGCATACCAAAGGAACCTCGTGAGGTACAGAAATGATGAAGGAAACAACACCGACACAACAACGGAACAAAACGGTACAGAGGGACTTTATTGAAAAATGGCAACATAGCACTGGCTGCCATAATACAAATGCATCACTGCCAAAGATAGAACAAAGGGAAGAGGTGGTCCTCAGTAGGAGATATGACCACCCCTAATGTTGATGCAGGCTTTACACCGCCTGTCCATACTTAGAACAATGTTGTTGATAAGTTCTTGCGGTAACAGTGCCATCTTCAGCTTGTGAACATTTTCTGGTGAGTGTGGACGTGCCGCTAGGCGTCTCTCTAGAGTGTCCCATATGTGTTCGATGGGATTTAGATCGGCGATGGGGAGACGGGCAAGCCAATCCATACGAACAATGTCCTCACTTTCCAAAAGCATATCACAGCTCCAGTGCGATGGGGTGTGGCGTTATCATCCATAAACACGAACTCGGGGCCAATGGCACCTCGGAACAGACGTACATGGGGAAGGATTACCTCAGTATTACTTTGGTTTTTCCTAGCGACATTTTCACGTTTTTATTATTATTATCTCTTTCTTCTCCTTGTGGGTTTTTTCCCAACACACAACGGGTACTTGTACTACACGGTTTGAAAAATTTAAGGACCAGTCAGGTTTTCACCTGTAGCTTCTCATAGGCGTGCACCGGTTACAGTACCGCCTTCCAGTATCTGGAGTTGTGTACGTCCATCCAAGATAACGCCTCCCCAGACGAAAACACCTCGACCACCATATCGATCCCTTTCAGTGATGTTTGCGGGGTGATACCGTGTGCCAACCTCTCACCAGATTAGCTGACGTCCAGAATCGCTGCTGAGACTGGATCTATTCTCATCAGTAAAGAGTACATTAAGTAAAGATTTTGTGGTTGTAACCTTTAGAAATAGTGTTGGTCCTTAAGTTTTGCACACCAGTGTAGGTGTGTGGAGTGGTTGTTATGTTTGATTACTATTATTGATCCAGGAACTCTCTGACTGTCCTATAGGTGTTCAGGATTGTGATTACTTTTTTTTTTTTTTTTTGAATTTAAGTTTAAATGATGAAGTGAACGTGAGCTGGCCTCTGAAAGCTGATCACCTGCGAACAGTAGAGTATCTGAATATGATCCTTGTTTAAGGGGATATTACCATGAATAGTTAGTCTCTAATTTCTTTTCATAAAATTTATGCAAACGTTAAAGAGAAGAGGTGAGAGGTAACATCCTTGTCAGGTACCTCTGTTTATTGGTTTTTCAGTTCGAAATCTCTGCGTTAATTTTTATTGCTGTCATGTTTTTTTCATAGATATTATATATGGCTTTCATTATCTGATTAGGGCTTTTGTAATAATTTATCTCTGCTGCTATTTCCCATAAGCTTTTTTATAGCCCATAAAAACTAGATGTGTTTTGATGTTCTTTATGTTTTTCAATTAGGATTTTAATGGAAAAACAGCCATCGGCAAAAAAATGGCGCTGATGGCTATTCTGAATCCATTCTGCTAATCGCCTATCTTAGATTCAAAGACGTGCTATTTAAACTTCCTTATTTAATAGTCTATATATTATATCCTCCTTATTATAGTTGGCAGACCTGAGTTCGAGTCTTTTTCACAACGTGGCTGAGTTAGTCGGTCTCATGCGAGGACAGCATGTTTTTTCTCCCGGAAACTCCGCTATATCATCCAGTAAACAGAAAATCTACCTCAGAACACAGAATTACAGACAATATACACTGAGCAACATGGCCTTAGTCGCTGATGCTCCTAAAAATATTAAATAAGGAGAACTTATATTCTATATGTTTTTAAAGAATTCCCAAGTTTATGCCAAAGATTATTCCCAAACTTATGTCCAAAAGATTATTCATTGTTAATCTCTACAACAGTACACTACACAAGTCACACTACAAACCTAATCAGTAACTTCTCTAAAATTCAATTTATTACTACTCCAAAGAGCACAATTTAAAATAGGCCAAACAAAACGCAATCTCCCCATCACATATGAAAAGTTCAAAAAACAAGGAACAAAAACGCGAATATCAGTAACCGTAAACAAAATCATTTATCAAACATGCGAATCGATAGTGAGAAATTGTTTAGTTAGCAGTTTATGGTAATGCTGCAAACAGCCACTTACAAAATTAAATAGCTACTCAGTAGATTTTATGCGTGTTATTTGAGGGGGGGGAGAGGTCCAATACTGGCTTTCTTTATATACTTGGCCTGCTGCCAACTTAAGAATTGGAAAGCCAAATGTATTTCCACATAGCTTTAGTTCTGTAGTGTTACAGCACTTCATTACCTTGGCATTGCATTACTTTCAAATAATCAGCATATCAGGACATTGCCCCTGATTGCTATTCAAGGGACGGTGCTGTCTTTCAGTTGTTTATTAAAAATAGTAAACAAAAATTGTTACCACATAACCCCAACCGCGATTTTTGGAGGCTGATTGGAGCTTCATCTTATTGAAAAGCTACTTGGTCATCGTAATAATCCGGCATCTAAAGATAAACAATTGCAATAATATTTATCATAAAAAATTAAAATGGATTACTTTAGTTGAAACTGCCCTCGTAGCATATTATATCTTTCAATGTGGCTCGCTTGATTTTAAAAGGTTGAACACCCCGTCTTATTTTCTTCTAATAGACAATAATGGTTTTCCTCATAAGGTGCAATGGTGGAGCTCCAAATTATGGATATTTCCTCTACGAAGTGCCCACCGACATCTCCAGACTTAAATCTCATTGAACACTTACAGGACTCTTTGGAACAGTGTTTCCAAACTTATGAACGATTTCGGGAATGGTCAAATTAGTGGCTGTCCTGTTTTAATGGTGCGAACGCAAGTTTTATACTTAGGAAATAACAACCCCCAGAATATCTTAAATCACTTAAATCACCAGAATCACTTGGTAGGGTTGAATTAAAAGCGGTACAGGAAAAAAGGGATTTAAAGGTTACTGTAGAAGGAGACATGACTTTCTTTGTGCACTGTAGACAGTAAGGAAGGTCCATTGTGTCCCGCTGATGATTTATCGCACAATTTCTTGTAGAGATAAGAAAGTTATAATCCCACTGTATAAGGCAGACTGAGATTGCACTAGGAACATTTATCCAAGTATAGAAACCGCACTTCGAAGAGCATGGCAACTAGGCCTTAGAGGAGACCTGGGTTTGTTAGGCTTTGAAAGGGTGTAGTAAAAGGAAAGTGAAAATTTCAAAGTATTAAATGACACTAAAATCAAGGACCAAAGGGGCGATTTATAGCCTGGATTGTATGAAGTTTTCTTTTTCTTGAGAGTTGTTCGTCATTAGAACAAGTTGTCTCAATGGGAAGTCGAGTCCGATGATTTGGAAATATTCAAACGTCTGATGAATCAGTACCTGCGGGAAGGAGGAGACACACAGAGTAGTTTATTTTTTTCTTTTCTTCCAATGAGGCAAAAACCTCTGGCATCCTTTCATTGTAAGGTATGACCAATGCTAATACTATCGGACAAGAATGCTTCGCCCTCATAAAGTGCAACTAGTGGAGCTACTAATTAAGGATATATCTTGAATGGAATATCCACCTAAATCTCCAGATCTGAATCCATCGAGCATGTACCGAATGCTTTGGGACCAAAAATTCGAGAAGTCCACCTACCATACCTTCTCAAAATCATAGATGATTTCAAGCATGACGTAACCTGAGGACGTTTTTTGAACTGATCATAGTTCGAACCCATATGACTAATACGGTTCATGATTGTATCCTTGTCAAAATGATTAGGTTTAAATTACTTTGACTTTTGTATTCGTACCGAAGTATAAATACATCTGCTTACCCCCCCCCCCCCCCCCCCCCCGGAGAGTTGGCTTCGATAGCATCACGACTGTTGAACAACATGAAAGCCTATTATGTTGTATTGCTTGGTTATTAGAAACAATCATACCTCCTATTTCAGGTACTTATCAATTATTTTGTGAACTATTGCACTTTGACATTCCCTCTTGGGTAGTACAATTGGTAGAATCGCCGTTCTCCCCACATTGGATGGACCTGAGTTCGAATCCCTTCGATGACATGCAGAATTTTCATGGGCCTTTTTCAAAACGTGGCCGAGTTAATTGGTCTCAGACGTGGGTAGCACGGTTTTCTTCTCTTGGAAACTCGGGTTTTTCGTCCAGCAAACAGAAAATCGACCACAGAACACACGCAATTCACAGACAGTATACACGAAGCAATATGGCCTTAGTTGCCGATGTCCCTAAAACCATATAACAACAACAATAGCACTTTGTCATTTTGGACTTATCTTTTGTTCTCAAGTATAGGGAGATAATTTTATTTTTGACTGTGTGCTTTTTTTTATTTTTTATTTTGATAATTTTGTTCAATGGAAAAGAGGAAGAAATATCATTTTATTTGTTTACTGATTTCTTCAAGTTCCCCGCTGCTCTGTAAGTAACTTACAAAACACACACACACACACACACTGCTAATAAGTTGGATATAAAAAAACGAGTCTGCTAGGGTATATATTGGATGTCATAAACTTACCAATGCTGGCAGCTGTGTGATAATCGTAAGTTTTTTGTTTGTTTATTTGTGTCCTCCTCAAAGACCATTTGTAATATGATGACCCATATTAGTGTAGCATTACCCTAATTAATTATGCAGCAGCACATGAAACACGGCTCGTGATATCATCAGTGGACGTCTAGTTGCAGTTACAGTAGTAGACTTATCTCGTGGCAGTTGTTTGTCCTTGATTCTACCCCATCAAATATTTTACCACATGTTTGTCTGCGATTCCACAAACTGAAGACCTGGCTATATTTCCCTGAACCACACTAAGTTATGACGTATTTACATTACACATTACTTCTCAAAACTGCTTCTTTTCTGTAACAGAAAAATCTCAAAGGAGTTGTTTGCCGGTGCTTTATCATTTCTATTTTCATATACAGTACAATAAAAGTCTATGAGATAATTGAGAAAATCAGAAAACACACTTGTTAGAAGTGATTGTTGTAAATCACTTCTTGCCTGCATTCATAGTGTCACTTCGCTAAACATTAAAAGATTAAGTGCCTTCCATATGACGACACAAATAACAGTTGCATTAACATTGATTTATTGTGGATGCAATCTATGGAAACATTTCAACCTCCGTTCTACTAAATTACTGGATTAAGCAACGAATCTCACCCAGATTCAACTGCTGGGGATCATGAGAAAGCAATATAGAAAAATGGGATATTTTCAAAAGTTATTATGAAACTGTATTTTGTGACACGGTAGTTTCAAACTCGGGTGATGTAAAGGAGTGGGTCGCACATGAGTTGTTAGACACTCCTGGGTTGGTTCTTAATGCTGATTCTGTTCAGAATTAATGCAAGTTCCATAAGATTTATGGAACTTGTATTTTCACTGTGAACGAAGAAGAAAGTGTATGCCGAAAAAGATCTCTGCGCGATGAGAAAAAACTGTTGGAATATCCTCCTCCGCACTTTTTTGATGGTCTTAGGCCATGAAAAAAAGACGCATGTGGCAGGATCAGTGCATCGGCAACTTAGTCCATATTGCGCCATATATAATACGTCTGTAAATAGCGAGTGTTGTGTGGTCGACTTGCTGTTTACTGTACAAAAAAAACCCTGCGTTTCCGGGTGAACAAACCATACTACCCTCACCTGAGATCGATAAACTCAGCCATGTTGTGAAATTGGCCCATAAAAATCCTCACATCATTGATGGGATTTGAACCCGGGCCTGTCCATCCGGTATGGAGAAGACGGTGATTATAAAAACTGTACTTACCACGAGGGCTACTCAAATTGTTAAGCACCTTAAAAATGTTATAATTTTCAGCAATTTTTCAGGTATAGTAGTGATGTATGATGGATTAGATGTATAAGGCCAGAAGGAGAGTACATTGAAGATAACACTCAGCACAGGTAATGACAAAATATATTGTTCTTACATAATTAGTCTGAGTAGGGGTATTGTGGGATCCCGTATATTAGACAGTCTTGGATTTGGAGTAATTCATTTAACTTGTATAGTTATATTTTTATATTTGGATATCTATGACGTTGTGAATGGTAATTTCAATCTTTTCGCATAGCCAAAGTAAAGATTTCTGTAGTAATTATAGTTCACGCGGAATTCGCAAGTTATCTGTGGTCTTACATAACACGGGTATACTTAAGGTCTAAATTTATTGCATAATAAATCTGCTTGAAGGCCACATATGTTAGAGCTTAGAAAGGTCTACAGTTCAACACAAGCGAACCTTTAGAGTTATTACTTCCATACCCCATTTACATCTGTAAATGGACTTTTAAGTTATCCACCAAAGTATCCATCTTATTACCACATTAGAAACGGGCGACGAATCTCAAAAGTTGTACTATTACTTTAATAGTCAGATGTAAGCACAGCATACCATTTTCAGGATTGCCGAGTGATATCTAGTGCCAAAAGATTCAATTATACACTGCTCAACAAAATAAACGGAACAATACGTTTTTCATGAATATTGTGAACAGTGTCACCGAAGGCGAATATTTGATATAATAGGCATCATGGAATGCAAATTCCGAGTGTCCAATAGAAATCGATCTACTACCTTACAGAGCCGCATATTATGCAAATTATTCATACCTATAAAAACACGACTTGCGACCACATCACTTCATTTCCGTTTTTTGGCTTGCTCAGTGGATAGCCACATCTCCAGCACTCAGGATGGCAATTCATCGTCGTTTAGATGATTCTTTGAGATGGCGGACCGTTGAACGAGTTGAAGCCGGGCAGTCGCAAGCGGATGTGACTTAATGTATCACGCAGTGTCGTCTCGGATTATGGAAGCAGTTTCAGGAGACAGGAACCATTACAAGAAGAGTGGACAAGGTCGCCCGAGGGCTACCAGAAGAGATCGCTATCTGGCTCTAATAGCAAGATAGACCCCTATGATGTTCTGTCACCAGCTGTCTCTTGAGGGTGTTGCGGCCACAGGTAAAAATATTTCCAACCAGATTGTGTTAAGAAGGCTCAATTCAAGTGGACTCTACCAAGGAAGCCAGTGGTTTGTATCCCATTAATCCCCAGCGTATAGCGGGAACCCTGGTTACCGCCATTTATACCATCATCCCATTAACCCAAAATTACCGCAGAGCTCGTCGAAACTGGTGCCATGAACATGTGACTTGGAGTCCTGACAAATGGGGTACAGTTCTGTTCTCTGATGAGTCCCATTTTAGCCTACAGATTGTAGCCGTTATTTCATTTGGAGACAACGATGAATGCCGTACCATCCCTCCAACATCAGAGAAAGGAACATTACGGTGGAGGCGGTGTTCTCGTGTGGGACGGAATAATGATCAACGGCCGCACCCCTCTTCATGATTTTGATAGGGGTACCGAGAGTGGAGTGTAGTTCATATTTTTACTAGTAACGTTTGGGTATCTTCAGAATAAATAATATTTTGCAATTTAAAATTAATGGTCGTCCTTTGATAATCTTTATTTTTTTAATATAAATTAAAACTCATTTTAATAATTTTGAGAGTTCTAGTTAATTTATTGATGACTGCCACTGCAACTTAAAGTAATCTATTCCACCGGAAAAGACCAGTTCTAATTAATAAAGATTATTTAATTAATTAAGTTCATTTGTTAGAACGAAATTCCAGTAGTTGGCAATAACTTAACCCTTACTTTTTATTACTTTGGTTTTTTTTTTTTTTTTTTTGTGTTTACGCACTGATTATACCCTCACGGGTAACACAGTGGAAAAGTCCTAAGTTAAAACCAGTCAATGACACGAGAAATTTTTATCGGCTTTTTCCACAACGCAGCTGAGTTAGTCAGTCTTAGGCAAGAATAGCATGGTTTTTCATCCCGGAAACTCGGATTTTTCGTTCCAGCAAATAGGCAACTCGACCACAGAACAAACGCAACTTAAGGACATAATATATACAGCGCAATATCGCCTAAATCATTGATGCGCCTAAAATTCTACAACGACATGATTGTGAAAATTCTTTAATAAAAGAACTAATTTGATATTTACATACTATTGTCAAAATACACACTACTTGACAAAATTAACAGAACAAAATGTTTTTCACGATTATGAACAGTGTCTTCGGTGACACGGTTCACAATAAAATAGGAGTCCAGTTTAAGACTACAAACAGATTCTAGACGTTATTTCATCTGTAGACGAGGAAGGTGGTACTGCTCCTCCAACATCAGAGAAAGGGACACTTATCCTCGAACTCTATGTGCGACTTTTTAAGGATGCAGCTGGCCCAGATTTTCTTTTCATGCACGACAATGCCACTGCACATGGAACTCAAGTGGTGGAGAAATACCTTGAAACTGAAGATATCCAACGATTGCTGTGGCCTGCACGATCACCAGACTTAAGTTCAATCGAAAATGTGTGGGACACCTTTGGCCATCGCATTGCATTCCGACAGCAAACTCTTCGGTCACTTGGTGAGCTGGTCTGCGCTGGTGGAAGAATGGAATGGAATGCATGATATAAGGGTGCCTATAAGATTCTGTTGCGACGGAATCTTATAGGCACCCTTATACCATTCTGTCAAACCATGCATGGTTGACCGCTGTCAGGCCTGTTTAGCAGATGGAGGGGATCATACGCCGTACTGTCACGTGACCGTATTATCGAGCATGTGTCGACTTCTGTAATGTGACCCTTTTTGGTAATTCTTATACAACCCCTATAAATGTCCGAAGTTCTTGCTGTCTCCTCATTTCATGGTTATTCTATGGTACACCACCATACCAAATTTTGTCCTCCTTCATCCCAAGTTGCACAAGTTACACCACGTTTTCTACATGTTCTGTTAATCTTGTCGAGCAGTGTATTATAAATATAATATTGTCAAAATATTATAAATCCACTGTAAATTAAAACCACATATCACACGAGAAACCATGACAGATTTGATAAAAAATATCAGCTCCAATAATTTAAATAATAAATATTTTCCATATTAAATATTTTTCAAAAATGGTTATGAAGAAATCTAATTTCTCCTTTTACTTGTTTTTGAAACTTATTTTCTCTCTTGAAACATTGTCAATCTTTATATGGATGGGCATCACGTAAGCAAATTTTAATGTTTAAAAATCACATTCACCGAGAAAAAGCTCCTGTCGATCGTTCTAACAAAAAAATAATACAATTGAAAGACAAAGGAAACATGAGTTGATTGTCAGCAAGTGTCTGTTGGGTGACAGCGATAGCCAGTAAGTTCGGTTGAAGTGTGTTGTTAAGGATGCTAGACTTTTACCAAGCAACTCCAACAACTGCGTATTAAAAAATAAAATTTAAACTGTACACATTCTAGAAAGAATCATCAACAATTGGAGAAAGGAATCCCTGATCACTTTTGTCCAAGAGGACCACTGGCCGGAAAACAATTAGCAAAATATTAAAAGTGATTAAATATTTTTGTTATTAACTGACTTATCAAATTGTGTTCTTTGGTTGTTGTGGTTTTAATGGTGACGGTTTGCGTTGGTTCTTTTTTCCCAGTAGATTTACCCAGGGAACTGCCATTAGACAACATGGCGAGCGCCATTTTCATTTCCTTTGCAGTCCATATTTCTGTACTATTATTGTTCATGTATTCGATGCTCCTCATAATCTGAAATCGTCTCATGTCACTAGTGAAGTGGCGTTCCGGTTTCACCAAGTCCTCGCAAGTGCTGTTGACCGACCCTGGTTTGAGACGGAAACCCAGTACCTTGGTGCTCCACACTTTAAACCTTTTTAGAGTTTTTGCCTTGACTTGCTTATCGACGCAAGCGTCAAACCATTCTGTCCTTCTTCGCCGAAGTTGTTCAACTTCTTCTGACATCCGGTCTCTTCCGAAGGCATCAACAATGGATTGAAACTTCTTTAGGAAATGGTCGTATAACTGCTGGTCCGGACCATTCCATCGTCTTAACAATTCGGTAGCTTCTTTAGTGAGATTATGCTTGTATGACTTCATACGGGCATTTATCGTCAGGCTGATGACGTCATCCAAATCCCAACATAGTAGATGCCTCAGAAGGACAATGGATTCATCGAAGTGTTCTGCAATCATTATGAGGTCGAATCGCTTTTCGATTCTGGCTATTGTCTCGCGAATGTAGGTGGTGTTGTGGATATGTTTGGTGAGGATACCAAAATCGTACAACATCTGATTGGGACCTATAACTCTTTGTTTGCTCCGAAAGAGTGAATTTCTCTTGGGTCCATTTGTTGCTCTGGCATATTGCTCGATGTTCATCTGATGGATTTTCGCTAGTTCGTCGTATTCATAGAGTGATTCAAATAAGGCCACTGGATCTCGCAGGATGGAGATATAGATGGAGTCAGATGGCATGAGAAGCTCTACTTCCTTCTGGTTGAAGACCATGTGATGGCAAATAATGTTGTAGCCGAGCTGTTTCCAAGGGGCCCCATCTACCATGCTGTGATGGAACGGTACCAGACGAGACAGGTAATGACTTCGGGACAAGGGAGGAAGGACAATTGTCAGGTTACGACTGTGTCCATTGCGGAGTAGAATATTCTGAACCGAAGAGCTGGCACACTTGTGGGTTTTCAAGAACACGATATTCTTCTTGCGGATGCAGGAAGAGTCCGGCACTTCATTTCTGTAAAATAGATGGTAAAAGATGACGGTTAGATAGGAAAAATTTCAGAACGGTTAAAAATATTTAAAGAAAATCAAATCGATGACAGATACAATTGTAAATATAAACAGGGAAAAGAGAAATAAGGAGGGTGTTTATGAGTTCCCCATGCCGTACACATGTACTGTACGAAGTATTGTTCCACTTTAGCCGCGAATTTATAGTGTGCTGCATCCAATTGGTGTTCATTGCCTGATTTTCAACAAAGGAAAGGCTCCAAGCTGTATAACTGTGCCCCGAGGGGTTTGTTGAAGCTTGCATCAATGGTACTTCGGTTAAATATGAAAATGAAAATGAGTGGTGACCTCCGTCTGGCGGGCCGTTCACGCGACCTAAAAACGTCCTGAAGAATAGCCGCGAAGATGTATTGTTATTGCAAGTTATCTACATGCCCTCTTTCATTATCCCCGTCTTTATCCACGCTTCACTCGCATTATGGTAAAAATCTAACGCCAGAGAGAAAAAAAGGAGGACCCTGTTTATTAATAAAAGGTCTTTTAAAAATCTTTTCGAGTGTCGGAAATTTTTTTTAAGTGCTTGAAAGGTGTGACCTAGGTTACGTCATAAATCACCTTGCGACAAAAAAAAAAAAAAAAAAAGAAATCTAATTACTGAAAAGTGTGTCACAATCATTTCCGTTTTGCTTAATTCACAAAGACACAAACTGCGAGCAGATGTGCACAAAAATCATCTTACTTGTCTCATGGCTAAAATTAGATTTTTTTAATTTTTTTTTGCCTCTTCAGCAAATCGATGTCATTACCGATCGCTAGGTGGAGACAGTGTGTCTGACCTGTAATGTCCTTCACGTGCAGCAGTGTATGTGATAAACGCAGTCGTTTATTTCTTGTTTTTGTTTCCATTTATCTTCACTCACTATAATTTCATGTATTAAAATATGGAGTCGTGTTGATATACTACCCTGCCGAAGATTATGGGACAGATGGACTTCCTTTAGGTAGCTAAGGATAGTGTACGACATACAGATAACATGGAGAATGTTAAGAGAGAGAGGATGAAGGAAGAAAGAGGGAAAAATGAGACAGAGAAAGAAAAAGAAAGGGGGGAAGAACAGAGAAAGAAAGAGAGGAAAAGGGACACAGAAAGTGGAAAGAGAGACCGAGATGGGGGAAAAGAGAGAAAGAAAGAGAGACATGGAGAAAAGAGAGGGGCAGAGAGAAGAGAAGAGGAGAAAGTGAGAAAAAAATAGAGAGAGGGAAAAAAGAAAGAGAGAAGAGGAGAAAGAAATATATAGAGAGAAAATAAAAGGGGAAATGGAAAGAGAGAAGGGGAGAAGAAAAGAGAGAGGGGGAAGAGGAAGAAAGGGAAAAGAGAGAGAGAAAGAAAGAGGGGGAAGAGGCCGAGGAAGAAAGAGAAATGAAAAAGAGAGAAAAAAAAAAGAGACAGACGAAGAAAGAAAAAGGAGAGGGAGAGAGAAAGATGAAAAAAGAGAAGAAAAGGGGAGAAAGAGGGGAAAAAAGAGACAGAAAAAGAAAGAGTGGAAAAAAGAGACAGAAAAATAAAGAGAGAAGGGAAGAAAACAGATGGACAGGTGTAAAGAGAAGATAGAGGGAAAAAGAATGAAGAGAGAATAAAAGAGAAGAAATAGAGTGGGGGAGAGAGAGAGAAGAGATAGAGAATAGGAAAGAAGAGAGAGAATAAAAGAGAAGAGAGTGGAAGGGAGAAAAGATAGAGATAGAAGAGAAAGGGAGGGGTACAGAGAAGAGGAAGAGAAACAGAAAGAGAGAAAAAGAAAAAGGAGGGATATAGAGAAGGAAAAAAGACAGGGAGGGAGGGAGGGAGGAAGAGAGAGGAAAAGAGGAGACAAACAGAGAGAGAGAAAAGAGGAGTGAAGAGGGAAAGAGAGAAAAGGGAGAGGAAGAGATAGACGGAGAGAGAGGAAGAGAGAAAAAGAAAAAGGAGGGAGATAGAGAAGGAAAAAAAGACAGGGAGGGAGAGAGGAAAAGAGGAGACAGAAATAGACAGAGAGAGAAAGAGAAGCGAAGAGGGAAAGAGAGAAAAAAGAGAGAGAGAGAGAGAGAGAGAGAGAGAGAGAAGAAGAGAAATAGAAAGAGAGAAAAAGAAAAAGGAGGGAGATAGAGAAGGAAAAAAAAACAGGGAAGGGGAGAAGAAGGAAGAGGAAAAGAGGAGAGAGAGAGAGAGAGAGAAAGGTGAGAAGAGAGAGGAGGGGGACGATGAAGAAACTGCACAGTTGACAGCAAATTTTGGTATATTCTTCAACAATCAAACTACTGTATTAACTGGGTTTTTCTGCCCCTTCACTACACCATACTCCGCCGTAGTCCTTACGCTTCTCTTCGATCTTTATAAATGTGTCGGCATTGCTAACTGCGGTGTACTTCCATCGTTTTTTCTCAGTTGAGCGCGGCCACATCTTTCTCAAAGCGCGCTGTCCACGGAGCATTTACTTTGTACAAATTCACACTCCGAGTGAACACACATTTCCTGGCACTTTGCCAAGCAACTGGTTGCCATAGTCACCTGAAATCATCGGGATTTGCCGATATAAAAATACCGATGTCGGGCACACTGCGTCGATAGTAATCTACCATCCTTGGCTTCCGTTCACTGGGTGACCCTCGGGTCACCAGGCACTAATGATCGGGGCACAATTCTCCTACGGATCACAAAACGAGGGCGCAACTGGAAAGAGTGACCCTGATGTCGCAGCGATGCACTCGTGCAACGGTAATCACTATCCTATCACTCACTCTCCAGCCTTTTTAAGGAAACATTTCAGCCGTCGAGTTCTACGAGAAATCCTACTTCTACAAAGGTAACGGAGCATTTATTTTAAGAGAAGGGTCATTTGCCTCAAGACCTCTAAACAACCGCCGTTGTTAGGGAAGTATCGATAGTCGCAGGAAGTTAAAAACCACGCGAATTTGTTCCGCTTTCGGAGAGACGTTTTCGCTACATGTGCATTTGTCTGTCGCCTTCCAACTACGGGAACCGAAGCTTCCGATAACTACGTGTGTGTGTGGGGGGGGGGGGGTGAGAACCAGCTTCATCTAAAATTAGACTTCCGGTCAGCTGTTTATATGAATGGGAGAACAGAAAAGAAGGATCATACGAAAAAGGAGGAAAAAAATATTAATAGAGAAGTGCTAGAGAAAGGGAGGAAGAAGGAACGATAAGCAAAGAGACAGAACAGAAAGTTGATGGCAAAAATGGGAAATATAAAGATAGATGAGGGAGATCTACGTGATTTTTTCCTAATGGCAATGATTAAAAATCTGACTTTCCCAGTTTTTCATCCAGCAAAACAGGCAATCCGACCACGAATACACGCAATTTAGAGAACATATACTGATGCCTCATCCCTTTAGTTGCCTTATGTCTAAATAAACAGCAATGTGTATTCCTGAAATAACGATCACTCGATCATCACCAACGCAATGGTCGAAATAAAAAAAAATCTCTTTGATGTCAGTGAATGGGGTGTTTTCGGTAATACGTGCGTACCACTCAAGCTCCACCTGTTGGAAAATGTGCGAAGTGTTTGATCTTGGAACACGATAATATTTAGCTCTTCCGTTTGTTTTCGAGTCGATTTTGTCGACCTATAATTTTCTGGCATGACGCCATTATCTCATGATGGACATGATACGTCGAATAGCAAGAAACTTGACCCTTTTTTCACCATTCAAGACCTTTATCCTTCGACCCCAGTTATTCTTCTGACTAACATGATGTAAGAAGAAGACAATGTCCCCTCTCTGCAACCTTCTTCCAAACCTGTCTTCTTCTGAAACCAGTTCGAGAACTAACCTCATTAAAATGAGTGTCACCGAAATTTTGGATTCTCACTTTGATATATGACACTGATTACCATGGTGCCTGAGGGGCAAAATAATAATCGATATTGTTTACGTGTGGGATTTTAAACTTCACGTTTTGTAGCTGGCTGAGGTTTCAGTTCGCTCTCTGCGGTGATAGTTATTTTTGGTTAAGATGTGGCACGAAGCCAGGACGCCAAATGCAAGGACACAAAGGGTTACACAGCTCCCGAATCTGCACCAAGACCGAAATAAATGAAGCAACGAGCAGTTTTCAGAGAGAACTGCATGTCTTCTGGTCACTAGCCTAATATTAATAGGAGGATCTGAAATATTTAAACTATCAACACGAGACTTTTTATTTTATTTTATTTTGGAGAATGACAACCATTCTATATAAAACCTTATACAATAATTCGACAGAAGTCGAACACAATTCCATATTTGGAGAATTAAAATTGAGGAAAATTAGCCTATTGGTGTCCAATGAGTTATCGTTCTTGAGTGTTACAAAATACAACTGGATTCTCCTTTTTGTTTTTTGAATTGGTTATTTTTTTTGGGGGGGGGGGACGAGACAGGTTTGTATTTCTCTATTTTCAACTTAAGTTAGAATTTCTTAAATGTCTCGACAAATTTTTATGGGCATTTTCTCAACGTGGCCGTACTAGTCGGTCTAACGCGATGGTCACATGGTTTCATCTCATGGAAACTGGTTTTTTCGTTCAGCAAACCACAAGCCGACAGAATACACGTTACAGACAGTATACTGATGCCTCATAGCCTTACGCTTTTGTGCTTAACACACACACACACACACACACACACACACACACACACACACACACACACACACACACACACACACACACCATCTTTATATATAAATCTTGCCTACACTACTGTCCAAAAAAAGTATCCATATACCCGTGTTTTCATAATCCATTGGAACTTCCCGGATAAATTAGTCACCAGGAACAGCATATAAGAAAGACATAAACCACAGAAGTTAGTCGTTCTAGCCATGGTACATAGAGACACACTGCCTGATTTTGACAGGGGTATTATTGTCTGATGCCACTTTCCTGGATTAAGGATTTTCAGCTGACACCATCCAAAGCCGACCGTCGATATTATCATGAAATTGAAACTTATTGGTAAAAGCACCATCCAGCAACACACAAGAAGACCGCGGAAGCTCACTCCCCTTTGGAGGAGTAATACGAAAATCTCGTTGATATCCCTGCAAAACATGAACCAGGAGTTTCTGGTGTCAACAAGGTTTGAGGTGTGTACGACACACTACCTACGGAGCTCCAGAGTTTCGGTTTTCATGGGAGAGCAGCGGAGCATAAGCTAAACGTCAGTAACCACAATCAACGATCTCTCCTTGCATGGCGTAATGAATGCCATAATTGATCCATTGAGCAGTGTAAATGAGTTCCATTGAATGATGACTCTCGCTACACCCAGTTGCAATCAGATTTTTTTTTTCTACAGAGCATTCAGTCGTGAATGTTGCGTGATGCAAAATAAATTTTGTCACTCACTCAGTTATCTAAAAGCTTCCTTTATACGAAGGGTGATCATTTAATTCGCGGACTGGTGCAAGATTTTGTGTTTACAGCGCGAACTTTCCATAACTGGCCCTGGAGGCGCTCTCCTGATTGCCTCTGAGCAGACTCTGTGTGCGCTAGTGTTGCGTGAAGAGAGTTTTTTTAGCCGCGTGTCACTGACAATAGTTTTGAAGCGAGTATCATGTCGGACATACAGATTGAACAGCGATGTGTGGTTCGTTATTGTGTTAGACGGGGCTTAAATGCATCCGAAACAGTCAAAAGAGATAAATGAAACGTATAGTAATGAGAGTCTTGGTAGGACGGCCATATTCGGTGTGACTGAACTTTCCGGTGCGAAGTGGTTTCTCCATCAAGACAATGCCAGGCCCGCACGGCTAATATTGTGCAAGCAGTGGTCACCGCCATAGGTGCCAAGGTTATGTCACTTCCCTCTTATTCACCGAACTTAGCCCCGTGTGATTTCTTCCTGTTTCCATGTTTGAAGAAAGCTCTGAAAGGCAAGCGTTTCGCGTCCGACACAAAGATGCTCGCAGAGCCACAACGGAAGCACTTCGCAGTGTTTTCGAAAAATGGCTTGCAAGAAGCATTTAATGAGTGGGTACAGAAGCATTTAATGAGTGGGCCGGATTTACATATAAGCCAAACAAGCTACAGCTTAGGGCGTCACATTATAAGGGGCCTCGCTCCATTTTAAAAAAATCCTTTTTTTAATATTGTCACAGGTGAACTGTAAGAGAGAAGGGCCTCATACATGTTATAGCTTAGGGTCACAATAAGTTTAAATCCGGCCCTGCGTGGGTACGACGATAGTGAAAGTGTGTAAAGTTCAAGAGAGAGAGTATTTCGAGAAGGAGAAATCCGTAGACGATTCAGATGATGACAATCAAGGTAAGATCAATCCGCAAATTAAATTATCACCCCTTGAATTTTAGAATGTTTATTTACTGGAATAAAAGACCATAAACAAATATTTATTCATAATGTTGTAGTTAATGTAGATTTTTACTTGTTAATAATAATTTATCACAAGTAGAAGTACTGTATATGTAATTAGAGCATTTGTCATTGAATAATAAATGAATAATGAATTTCAATCCGACAGCATTTCTGAAGAAACAATACCCATTTTAAACTTTGAAAACGCATGGATAAAGGTAAATACAGAAATAAAAAAATAAATAATAATAATAATAAAATAAATCTGAATGAGAAGCTAAAATTAAGAATTTTGGTTATATTTCAAGCTACTGATAATAATAAATTAATAATGTCGAAATTGAGATAAATTTATAATGTAAAGCAAAACCCAAGAGATTGGAAATTGGAGATTTATAATGGAAAGCAAAACCCAACCCAAAAACATGCATTTAAAATATCTTCCAAGAAGTACTTTTTCATATAAAGAAAGACTTTGGTACGGGTCCAGATGGAATTTCGCCGATACCATGGAAGAAAGGCCAACATCTTCTCTCAAACGTTTTTCTTTTCCTGTTGAACTCATCGACAGAATGGGGTTAATGTCCAGACAATTTCAAAATTTGCTTCATATGCCCAATACAAAAAAAAAAAAAAAAAAAAGGAAGGCAAAGCTCAGCTATCGAATTATCGATAAATTACTCTACTGAACTCATTGACTAAAATACTGTATTGGATTCAATCGTGTTTCGCAATTATCAAATTAATTTTAAATAAGGAAGAACACGGTTTTAAACCCTACGGTTCTACTCTGACAAAGCTGTACACTTTTTGGCAAAAAGGCTGTCGTGTCCTGGATCCCAGAGCCTCTACGGATGTGATATATACTGACCTCTCACGTGCTTTTGACTCTGTCGACCATCGGCTTCTGTTAGACTTCACAGGTATGATTTTCGTCATCCCCTACTTAAATAGATAGAAAAGTTACCTTAAAAAAGGTCGTACTCTGTACGCACCAATAAAGCGTGTTCCACTTCCTTTCAGCTAAGAGGTGTACCCTACGGGTCTTCTCTTGGTCCCATGCTTTTCCATTTATATATTAATGATTTATTTTATTATCTAGAAAATGTTGACGTGGGTGTGTCAGCATATACTGATGATCTGAAGTTTTACAAAATTATTACAGAAAAAGCTCACTACTCGGCCTTATAAGACGCTATTAACCAATTTTACATATGATCTAAAGTAAATAACTTGAACGTTGCCATTTCAAAATGCAATATAATACCCTTCCGTGACTCTTATCACAGGTAGATCTTATAAACTCTAAATTTCCTGTAAATTGCGTATTCTGTGGTCGATTTTCTGTTTGCTGGATGAAAAACCCGAGTTTCTGGGAGAAAAACCATGCTGCCCTCGCCTGAGACCGACTAACTTAGCCACGTTGTATAAAAGCTCATGAAAATTCCTCACATCATCGACCTCGGATTCAAGTCTTTTTCACCCGGTTTGGGGTGGACGATGATTCTACCAACTGTGCTAACAACGAGGGCAAAGGCTCCTTTATATGTCACATTAACTCCATACGTTGAAATCAAGTTTTAGGACTGTTGAGACGATTCGTCTACCCCACTCGTTCCGCTTCATTTTATAATTTCAAAATAATAAGGTAGCCGAGAATTTTTTTAGTATTACTATCCTCAAAGTGATGTTAGGGAATGTATCACGAACTACTTGTTAGGCTTTGATATTCAGTGGGTGGCGACTGCAGTCTATTATTATTAATATCAGTTTACTGCTGTGCCCTAGAGCCATCCCCTGGAGAGCAGTAAGCTAGATTGGGGATTATTACATTCACAGGTTAAGGCAGGTGAGATGATGAGATGTCTATGCTCCAGGATTGATTTAATTGTTCTATTGTTCGTTGGTGGCAGTCTATCCAAGTGAGTCACAGTGATGTCAGTGTGAAACCCAGTGTCCGGATATTTTTGAAGGGTAATGTAAATAGGATACAAGTAACCAAGTAATATTGAAGATAGAAATGGGTGGGAGGGAATAGAACATTTGAAAATCTATTTCGATTTGTGGTCGCCTTCGCTGACCAGATTTAACAATCTCTCTGAACGGGGTGATGATAGCTCTTGGGTGATGTTTCCTCTAATATATCGGTGGATGGATTGTATCTTTGATGATAGCTCCTATTGTTGTTATTGTTATTTGGTTTTTAGGAGCATTAGCAACTAAGGCCATATTGCTCCGGGGATATGCGGTGGTCATTCCCTGACCTTTTCGCATCCTCCGTATTTGGTGGCTCACGGGCTCGAACCCCGGTCTAATCAAGAAGCGTGTGCTACGCACTGCTGCTCCTGCCCACCTGGCCACGGAGGCGCCTGATAGCTCCTAGGTGATGTTTCCTCTAATATATATAAGTGGATGGATTGTATCTTTGATGATAGTTCCAAAGCTTCTGGTCTTCTACAACCAGATTTAACAATCTCTCTGAACTGGGTGATGTTTCTTCTAATATATCAGATGACGTGATGTTTCTTCTAATATATCAGTGGATAGATTCTATCCTTGATGAAAGCTCCTAGGTGATGTTTTTTCTAATATATCAGTGGATTGATTGTATCTTTCAATATCAAGGTCATATAAAGTAGGAAAATCCGCATATGATTGATCTACACAATGTTATTCAATGATTCTGAAAGCGTTGACTCCGTAGAACTCTTCGATCTTGATCCTTCTTCGAAATGCAATGGAGAGTGCATTGTCCATCACACTACAACGTTGTTATTTCTTCTTTAATACTTTGCAATTTAAGCTGGTTTTATTTTTTTGGTTTTAACACGAAAAAGTACGACGTGGAGACAGTTATAATGTTTCAAATGGGAATATTACAATTGCCTACAGCAACGACTCGAAAGATTTTGAAACATATTCTTGTTGTTCAATCAAAGAGAGAAAGGGTTCGAGCCCGTGCCCACCAAATACGGAGGATGCGGAAAAGTCAGGGAATGACCACCGCACATCACCGGAACAATATGGCCTTAGTTGCTAATGCTCCTAAAAACCAAATAACAACAACAACTTTAATTAGGTCTTAGTTGAGTAGTATATTTGATATATTTATATTTATTATAATTAGCTAAAAAATTTTATGGTAGCACAGCTGGTAGAATTGCTATCCTCCCCATACGGGATGGGAAAGACCTGAGTTCGAGTACTGTGGATGACGTGAGGAATATTTATGGGCCTTTTTCACAACTTGGCCGAGTTAGTCGGTCTCAGGCGAGAGCGGCATGGTTTTTTTTTCCCCTGAAACTCGGGTTTTTCGTCCAGCAAACAAAATCGAACACAGAGCACGCGCACTTTACAGACAGTATGCACGGATCAATATGGCCTTAGTCGCTAATACTCCTAAAACTTTACTGCAACAACCACATAATCAGCTAACAGTCATTTTTAAAATGTTTTTATTAATATAAAGCTTCAAACTTTTGAAACATGATTGGAAGTACTTAGAGGGTATCAACGACTTTGTAAATAAATAATTCTCAGATTTAGTTACCAACGTGTACTTTTAATTAGAAATTATGATTTCAAAAATTTAATTAAATTTCTTCTCACCAATCTGATGGGCATACGACATATTATGCTCGAAAGCATTTTTCACATAACCCCATCTGAATCGAACCTGAAAATAGCTGTTTGTATTCTCGAAAAAGAGTGCAGGATCCACTAAAAATATTGGCATGTGCGTTATCTGAATACATACCTGAGAGAATATTCTCAGCGTTATGCTTCAAGTAACAAAACGGCCATGAAATATATTCGAGCAGCTGTTGAGGTTAGCTCAAGGTCTATCTAGTGACAGGGTTGGAAAAATAGATGGCGTGTGTGAAAAGGTTGCCATAACTTTGAAACGACCTCTGTATTTGGGAACAAAACTATCTAATGTTTCCGTATGCATCTGTAGAGAATGGAGAAACACGACTCTTAGATATGCCATTAGAGCACGATCCCAATGATTACGGAACAAAGACATCGTGAGCCATAAAGATCATGGGGAAAAAAAATAATAAAAATAGGCGCACAGAGTCATCGTGTCCGGGCATGAGGAAGTGCTGCTTTAACACATGCGCTCATTTTACTTAAATTATATAGGCAGTTTTTTACGGTTAGAAATTCGTTTTAATCGTAAAATACCATTGGCAGATAATTTTGTAGACGCATTAATGTCAAGGCATCGTTCAAAGTCTAAAGAAGCACGTTTCGTATTGAAATTTTACGTACGCAAATCTCAGATTTCAAAATTACGTTTTTTAACATGACGTGGGTGAAATTTATTGTTAAATTTCTAAAAATTATTGTGAATTATAATAGACAATAAATTAAAAGCAGTAATACGTGTATACAAAATAACTATCATGTTAGGACTACTAGACAATTACATTATCTACCCATGTGTATTACGTCTATAAATTGCGTGTATTCTCTGATCGGTTTGCCTGTTTTTCTGACCGAAAAACTCAATTTTTCCAAGGAGGAAAAAACCTTTCTTACCATGCCTGAGACTGACTAACTTGGCCACGGAGTGAAAAAAGCCCATAAAAGTTCCTCGCGTCATCGACAGGATTCGAATCCCTGCCGCTTCTGTCCCGTTTGGGCAGGACGGTTATCATACCTGCGCAGACAACATGTGTACAAATTAAATGAAAAAAAAAAAAAAAATCAATGATAAAAATTTAACGAGATATTTGCAGAACCTCAGGGAATCTATTGCGGAACCCCAGGGATTTCGCCAAACTCAGTTTTAAAACCACTGCGTAGTTTGAGTACTTCTTAATTCTTATGAAAATATTGATAATATATCTCAAAACTCTTATCGCAGATTTTTCTCCATCGTTAAAAAGTGACTATCCAGTTCCGCTTTGAACTTTGAACTTCACAAACTCTCCGACCATACACATAATTTTTTCCGATAATCTACAGCATGCTGCATACCAAGATAAATTCCATGATATCCAGCTTCTGTTATTCCCTAAGATTTTATATTTGTGGCCCTTAGGTCATGTCCTACCAGTATACCACCTTGTTCATTTTACTAGTCCTCTTCACGGCATTACATCTTTCAATCAGGTTTTCCCACGCCTAAGAAGTGTAGCGGCCAAGCTTTGCAGTCGGCACATTCTAAACCTTTCTTCATATGGACATCGATTAGCGTCCCTCACAACCTCACCAACGTGGTCGTCCTTCTTTGAACCTAATATTCTAAATGCTCATGATTATGTTATACAAAGGGAAAGCGAAATCCTTCTTCCTACTTGTAAAGATTCTAAAATCATAAACAGGATATTATGTGCCTTCCCATCCGCCTGTTTACACTGCATGTTGTCTTTTACTTCTAGAACCGTTTAAACTCCTCACTCCAAGCTTATAACTCCTGGAATTCTGTTCCCCAGGTGCTTCGAAGCAAAATTTATTAATCTTGGTTTCACTTCCTGTACAGCTGCCTCACTAGCTAGATGTACATAAAAAGGCATAGCAGATTACGCAAGTATTACAAGAAAATAACTGCGATCTGATTCTGGAAAGAACCACGTTATAATTATGACAATCAGCATATCAATAATCGGTCGTTAACCAATTGCAAACATGAAAGACTCCAGATCTGAACCCTAGACAATTCGGAAGTTTGGATATTTTTTACCGTAATTTGTATTAAAACGTTTTCTTAATATATCTGAAAACCTCATCCTATACAAAAGTACATGCAGGTACTGTGACTACACAAAATCCTTCACAGCCCAAGTCAGCGGTGACAAGTACACTAACCTTTTGAAGTATGTCAAAAGAAGTCTTTCGTTGGTGTTCAGCATATTTATTTCCTGGCACTGTATAATGAATTCTTAACTAAGCAATCTTATGCTGCCACAATCCGACGCACAGAATAAACTAGTTGCAACATTCCCTTGTACACAAATAGGTAAGATTTTTTTTTTTTAATTTTGTTTTGACATATTTCAAATGATTTTTGTAAAGGCGCATATTTTACGAGGTTTGTTCAAAAAATAGTGGCAACACGGATGTTACAAAAAAAAAATACAGAAAGGACAAAGAAAGTATTTGTTAAGATAAATAATGAAATTAATCTTTTGTTTATTCTCCGGGAGGATCACACCGTCAGAGGAGTTCACAAGATAGAGAACACATGAAACAGCATCGTATTTAGTACTCACTCAGGCTGGAACGCGGTCACGCAAAGCACGTGTACTAGTGTATCTCGCGCCTGACCAATCAGAAGTTGGGATGGAGCCAGTTGCACTACGCAACTGGCTCCAAGGTCCAGCATTATCAGGATGGAATCCACAAAGTCTAGCCATCCTGTCCCTGAGACATCTCCTTAATTCGCCGATATATTCCGCCTCACAATCTGGGCAGGAAACAATAAATATTCACGCTTTTCGACAACTCAGGAATCAGGCTTTTTTTTTTTTCTCTTACGTCAGAGATTAAAAAAAAGGTCATATTTTGGTTATCCGAACCTCATCTATCCGCGTGGATTATGTATACAAATTGCATGTGTTCTCTGGTCAGTTTCCGAGCGTTTTCTGGATTATTAATTATTGATTATTTTTTCTCCCTATTCAAGCTCATCCATGATTTGAAGTATTGAGTGCAGATGCCGTTTTAGTTTGGTTTTAGAAAACTAAGGTATCCGCCAAGTCTATATCCTTGAAAAGATAGATATTTGCTTCAATCTGACACTAAACCCAGGTGGCTGACATCTGGTGAGTATGGGCTTCGCACACCCAGGGTCCTGAACTGGATAGCATCATTCTTCTCTTTGTGGTGATTCGCTTCTACTTCAGACTCTTATTTTCTCTCTCGGGGTAATTCAGATTTTTTTTTTTTTTTTTTTTTTTTTGGCTGGTGCAGCATAATTCTCAGGCTTCCTTGCACCATATGACTAATAATAATAACTACCAACCATCAGGTTAGTTTGTTATTTGGTTTTTAGGAGCATTAGCAACTAAGGCCATATTGCTCCGGGGATATGTGGTGGTCATTCTCTGACCTTTCCGCATCCTCCGTATTTGGTGGTCACGGGCTCGAATCCCGGTGTAATCAAGAAGCGTGTGCTACGCACTGCTACTCCTGCCCACCTGGCTACGGAGGTTAGTAGCTCAAGAAGAGAAAGTTCTTAGAATTTTCTTTTGTTTGAATTTTTTTTTTTTTTTTTCTATTACAAGCAGAGCAAAAATATTGCAGAGATGAACAACCAACTTTGCAACAGCCATAAGATTGCCTTGGTTGTGCAATACAGATTTTTCATTTAAGCGGACTGAGCCATAGGGATGTTCACTGGTTGGGAGGTACCCAGGTCCCGACACGAAGGGAAACGTAAAGTATTTGTTTAAAGTATGTACATGTAAAGTACGATATGTAAAGTATGTTTAAAGCGTAGTTATAACAAAGGGTAGAACCCTCAAAACCAACGATGCACCACCGGTCTTAGGACAGTATTGCACGTTCCTTGTTTTTAGTCGTTTTCGCCATTTCAGAATCAGCTTATTTGGTCAATGAAGGTCGCAATAGTTGCAGTATGAGATTAGCCTGGTGTATACGTTGAAGGTGAAGTGGGTCACAGCAGGGAGTTGGCCGTTGTTCGGGGAAATGGGGAACGCTGTAATGGCGGCGAACGAACGGCAGGTGAAAGCTAAAACCATTACGGTGTGAATTTAAATTAAACGATTACCTTGGATTCCCGATGCCAGTAAGGCATGAAGTTCTTAGAATGGAAAGAGCCACTGCTATCTTTCCGTAAACATAGTCCGGTCCGTGTTTCTGTATTTTAAACCACTCAAACTTCTCAAAAACACATGAAGCAACAAACGATTTTTATGTCCCTGTAACTAGACAGAACTTATGGACAAAGGCCTCATATTAAATTAGCAAAGAATTCGCCAATTCAAAAAAAGGAGAAAGCTAGAATTTTTTGTGCTATCGTACAAATCCCTATATCCTTTAGGATAAAAGAAATTAGCAGGACGTGTGTCCTGTAACTTGTTTGTGATCGTTTGCCATTTAATAATAAATAAATTTTTATATATACATGTACTTGGTCCAGCCATCGCGGTCAATAGGAGGTGGTTGTTGTGTAGTAGGGTTTTAGGAGCATCAGCGACTAAGGCCATATTGCTCCGTGTATATTGTTTGTAAATTGCGTGTGTTCTGAGGTCGATTATCTGTTTACTAGATGAAAAACCCGAGTTTACGGTAGGAAAAAAAAAAAAACTGCTATCCTCGCCTGAGACCGACTAACTCAGCCACGTTGTGAAAAAAAGGCCCATAAAAATTGCTTACCTCATCGACTGGACGCAAACTCAGTTACAACTTTATACATAGTGACTTTTGATTGCAACTGATGAACCAGCGCAACAGTGAACAGTCGGTGGTACAATTTTTGTGTACAGTTTTAGTCTTCGTGGTAGCACAGTAATTATAATTACCATCCTCCCCACACCGGCTGCAAAAAGACCCAGGATTTTTTAAAATCTTTTTTGAATTTTTTTTAGCTTTTTTCAAATAGCTGAGTTAGTCAGTCTCAGGAGTGGATAGCCAAGTAAGTTCCCCCTTCTCCGCCAAATCGCGTTTATCGTCTGACAAAACAGACAAACCGACCAGAAGAAACAAGCAACTTACAGATATTATACACATGGGTAGATGACGTAATTCTCGGGTGGCTTCAATATGAGAGATCTTGTTATTGCGAGCTTCAATTTTTTTCCTAAATTTTCAAAAATGTGGAGCGTTTTGACTTTCAGAAATGTGGTGCGTTTTATAGTTCAAAAATACTTTTAACCACAGAGGATGTCTGTGGTTAAAAGGCCATCAAATTGAAAGCTTTCAATAAAATATATATACCAGTAATTTTGCATAACTCACTATATATGGAAATATTACAGAGTAATCGGCTGTTTCTTTTTCGCTCAGCATTTCGTTGGAGTGAAAAATCCGAAATTTGTTACCCAGTATATTTCCAGGTATGCCTGTCTTCCCGCTTGCATTGTTTGTATTTGTCGTCTGGTAATTACTCCACTAACCTACATCCACTAACTAACCACCACTTATTTAACATATAAATACTGGCTGTTAGGCTGATTGAGCAAAGTACTCCAAAAACATTTACCATACAGGATCCCTTATGCTAATCTCAAAAATACACCATGGAAGCTGATTCTAAACTGAACCACAATTTAAGGCTAGCTAACTCCTCACTTCCAAACTAGACTCACCTGGCATATCATCAATCGTCCTATTTTCGCACAGCAAAAGAAGGATGCTAGGATCTGCAATCCAACCTATAACACTCAGCCTTCAGCAGCAAAGTTTACAGAGGATGTCAACGCCATCGGCTTTTTAGACAGCCTTGGAATTAACAGCGAGACCCTCTGCACCGACAGAATTTACAGAACCAACATCCTCCAAGAAATGTATCAACTTTGAGTACTGACTTCAAATAAACTAGCCCTCATGGGGGCTTGGAGGATATAATCCTCGTCTTTCCCAGACCGAGTGGAAAATGCTCAGGTTCGAATCCCATCATTGATGCGAGACATTTTTATGGGCTTTTTCACAACGTGACTCAGTGGGTCTCAGGCAAGGGTTGCATGGATTTTCTCCCGGAAACTCGGATTTTTTTCTTTCAGAAAAACAGGCAAATCGACCACAGAATACAGGCAATTTACTGAAACAGTATACTGTCGCCTCATAGCCTTAGTTGCTTTGGAGTTTAACTAACACCCACTCATTCGCTCACTCACTCAGGTAAATTTTCAAAAGGCGAGATTGCTATCCAATCACTCGTACAAAGGATTTATTTATGTTTAAAGAGCCACACTGCGACTGATTAATCCAATGCTTTGCATGTTTATCATGTAACCCAATTTCTGATATTTGTATCTACATACTTCCATTTGATTAATTTCTAAATCTTTAATCTTTTTGCTAGTCAAGAAAAGTTGTAAACTCCTGACATTCTGCAATGGGGGGGGGGGAGTATATTGCTAGTGGCTCATGCTATGCATACGTATTGTACATAAATAAATAAATAAATTATCTGTTTATACTCCGGGACGACCAAACGGTCAGAGGAGTTCACAAGATAGACAGAATACAGAAACAGCAACGTATTCAGCAGTCACGGGCTTGAACCCCGGTCACTCAAGGCACGTGTACTTATTGCAATGAGGAGTTAATAATAAAGTACACTCCACAGACACGACCAGGTTGCCAGGATAATACATCAGAAGCTAGCAAAGAAATACCAGTTAATCAAAAAAGTACGAACCTCCGGCCGTACTAGACCCTTGATCCCTAACTGCAAGCTGTATTAAGATTATGCCATAACAACACACAAGATGATCCCTCACAACAGACTAGACATAACTCTCACTGCTAAGAAGGAAAAAACTACCATCAACATTGCAGTGCCCAACACCAGCAACCTCCAGAAACCTACGAGGGAAAGATTAGGAAGTACGTGGACCTAAGACAGAAAGTCAAAGAGATGTGGCATGCGGAACAATTAATGATCATCTCTGTCACCGTGTCAAACACCGGAATGGTGCCAAAGAGCCTCCATAAAAAGCTAGCAGCAATATGCCTCCCAGAGAACACTTTTTTATAATGAAAACCCCAAACACGAAAGGTATCCAAATCTATAGTACTTAGTACCTTGCATGGGTTGAAGGAGATGGAGGGCGGGTACCGGAAATTTTGCTCTGGAAACTAAACATGAGTTTCAACACTTCAAGCCTCCAATAAGCAAAGTGATGGTGTTGCACCTGTTGATGCGGGTCATCCAGAAAGCCGCGATGAACGCATGCAGGACAGTAAGAGAGTTCTTCGACCAACAGCAATAATACAGTAATAGCCGGACAGTACAATCTCCCATTACATCTGGTACCAGTACCTGTCGCGGGGATGTAAAAAACCAAAAAACCAGTAATAATAATAATAATAACCTCGACCAACAGTAATAACAGCCAGACATAACAATCACCCTTTGCACTTGGTACCAATACCCGTCACGCGGTGGAACCACTCTCCATCAGGGAGAAAATAATGATAATAATAACGACCATCCCGATTAGCGTGTCAACCGCAGGTATGGTGCCAAAGACCTTACATAACAGCCCAGCAGCAATAGGTCTCCCAGCAAACACCTACAAGGAACTCCAGAAAGTCGCAATCCCGAACACTTGTAGGATAGTCAGAGAGTTCCTCGACCAACAGCAACACCAAAAATAACAACAACCACCCTGTGTACTTGGTAGCCATACCCGTCACGAGATGGAACCCCCAACCAGGGAGAAAATAATATAATAATAATAAAACAGTATCTAAGATATTTGTTTGGTATCATCAAATATTCGTTAGTTCACTAATAAACGTTTGATGGTATTCAAAATTCTTCGTTAGGAAGGTTGTCTAGAAATATCACACTGTAGGGATGTTAAAAGCAAGTTTGACCACAAAGATGTTAACTAATGTTCAAGGAGATAATATTTGCGATCCTGTTTCAACCTAACAACCCACTTCTTTACAAAGAAAGCTAGAGAAGCAGTCACAAATTCTAACAGTTCTTACATAGTTAAATGCTTCTTCGCTTTCTCTAAGGTGATAACTCAAAATGAATTCATTTAATCTGGGAATACGTGCAACAGCAGTATTGGTGGCCTCAATGGAAAATGAATCAGAGATAAGACATTTCTCTATGATTACTCTACTCGTGTTATAAGTTCTGGATGTATGTCTATCCTTCTTATAAACATTGTTGCCAAACATCTCATACTTCTTGCAGCACGGCCCACGTTAGCAGCAGTTTTCCACGTAGACTACCAAGCTTTCGACTGACCAATAATCCATCCACGCTCGAAGTTCCCTCAGGCGTATGTAATATCTCTAAACTTGTACTAAAGACATTGCAGTTTCTTAGAACGACATCCACGGTACATTTTCTTAAACCCACTGTTGTTCATCATGGAAATGGAAGTCGAAGTGGACAACAGGATGACGATAGGGGAGTTTGGAGAGAATGGTCCATGACTTATGAAGCAATGGTCCATGATTTGGGATTAAATTACCAGAAATCGAAGGAGAAAGTCTCGAAATGTTTTAATTTCAATCACAAATTCCATGTTCCTAATGTGTGTATTCGCCCTTGTAAATTATCTACAAAGCGTAAGCAGCCTGTAAACAATGAATACTCTCACATAACTGCTCTAAAGTTCACATGAAACTCGACACTTGTGGTAGTGAGCACAAGAAGACACGCGACCTTACCGGAAAATGTGTGTTCGCTATGGCAACGGATAAAATGTACTTGCAGAGGATATTTTTAACCTTTTCTGAGCACTGCAAAAGGAACTGAAATAAATCACGGAAACTGCAAAGAAGGTGGGCCAAATATGGCAAATGCAGAATGCATACATTTAGAAAGTATCCAGTCTGGCTGATTAGAAATAAACTTAATAATTTCGTATTGTAGGTGAGATTATTAAAAATAAAAGAGTTGGGTTGTTTAAATTAAGCATCGAGGCAACTAAGGACAGCAGGCGCCAGTATATAGTATTTGTATGTTTCAGTACTGTACAGTCCTCGAGCTAGCATGGCTAACTCGGCCATTCGAAAAACAGCTAATAAAAGTTCCTCCAATTTCAAGGGGAATTCGAACCCAGGTCTTTTTAGCAAGGTGAGGAAGAAGTTTATAACTGTGGATGAGAGTAAACAAAACATTTCTGATTGAGAAACAAAACTGGCGTCCAAATTATATTCAGGTGTTCATAATGAAACCTAAGAAACTAGCCACTTCACCAACTGGAAAGGCTTGCGATAAGTAATTTTCTTTTCAAGTGAATACAACATCGATAAGTAATTTTCTTTTCAAGTGAATACAACATCACGTGTTCAAATAATTTTTTTTATGGAAACAAATGTTTATCAATTATTTTCCCATCCCCCATGGAACTCAAATTTCTGTATACATCCTGGATATACTAACAGTTAAAAGAAACATTTCTCCTTTCTCAAAGGACAAATACAAAATCTGATTTCCTTACGCTAAATTTCACCCGGATTTCTTACTTAATCTTTATAAAAGTTTACGAACATTGCATTACCATCGGTTCAAGTACCACACCACTACCACAAGTGTCAACTTCTCAAAATATACTAATAAAAATCAACCCAGCCTATCTTAGCATCGTTCAATGAAATTAGAAATTTACTCAATGATCTATCCTAACTTCAAGCAACGCCAAAGGAGTAATGGCTGTATATTTATCATCACTGGGGGTGGGGGAGAGAGAGGAGGATCCTCTTACCTGAAAATCGGAGATTGTTTCCGGGGTACTGTCGGAGAATAGGTGGCTAGGAACAGCACCAATGCCACCATTACGAATCCATTGAACCATAGCAACCACCTGACGCCGAACATCATGGGCTGGTCGAGATCATTTTTTATTTATTTATTTAAAAAAAAAAAAAATGAGGTCTCCACTCTGACGTTCTTGCGCCTCTTCTACTTAACACACCACCCATTTAGCCATTTCCGCCCGATACTACCGACAGCTGATTCGGGCCGCTGGTAGCCGACTTATGTATATCGACAGAGTGCAGTCCTGGAAGACCCACTTAGCACCGATGACGTCATTCGCTAGAGGGATGACTTTGTCAGTCTCACTTCGTCTTTCTTTCGTAGCGATTTATCTGCTCTGCTTTTAACTGGGCAAAATTTCGGTTTCTGTACTTGGCGCCGTAGGTCCGACAGTGCAATGGCGATGACGTCACGAATTTTTCGTGGAGTTCTCGACAAATGAGATTCGTTTGTCATTCAGAATATTTCCCGGATGTTCGGATAACTGTACCCCTTGTCTCCCTGGCGTGCCTGCTCCTCTGCAATCGTTTTCAGTAATCGTTAAGTCTCAAGGTCAAGGCTCGTTGCATCGGTTTTGTTTCGGTGGTCAATGCAAGGGCAATCTTTAATTTCGGATAATACTGAACGCTGATTATTTATTGGTAACGCACAAGACACAGTTATAAATCCAGCAGATTCTTACAGCACTTCAGGAAAATAAAATTATATAGGAAAAATGTTATTTTAAAATGCGTGTTTACTAATAAAAGCTTATATATAATATATGTGAGCTTAATCAAAAAAGTACACTGGAGTTAAAAAAGTTAAGGTACAACCGTGATGTTTATTATTATTATTATTATTATTAGCCATATAGTGCAAGGAAGCCTGAGGCTTATTCTGTGTTATACTGTGTGTGTGTGTGTGTGTGTGTGTGTGTGTGTGTGTGTGTGTGTGTGTGTGTGTGTGTGAGAGAGAGAGAGAGAGAGAGAGAGAGAGAGAGAGAGGCAGAAGCAGAAGTAGAAAGGAATCACCAAAAAGAGAAGAATGATGATATCCAGCTCAGAACCTTGGGGTGTCAAACCCATACTCACCAGATGTGAGCCCCTGGCTGCGTAAATTTGCTAACAGGCGCATCGAGAGGGCCGGCAGATGCGCATGTTAGCAAATTTACGCAGTCAGCTGGGTCAGTGTCCCAGATCGTAGAGAGAGAGCCTGGATCTTAGACGTTTTTATTTATGAGATGATAGTACGTTAAAAACAAAAGCTGACCATGCACCTTTGCTGCCTTTCACATAGGAATAGGTTTAGTGTATTTTTCTCGAAATTACACTTCCCAGTGCTTCCTTTATTGCTTCATTTCAGCAGCAGTAGTATTAAATATATATAGGGTGTTCCAATTAAAAGGCACTGGGGAATGTTTTATCTGTTTTCTGATTTAGGATATTCGTTACGTGGACCTTTTTGGGGTGAAAATTGGACTAAGTATTACTACTTTAGATTTTATTATTTCTAAATTAAAATGTTGCCTAATCAACTGTTTTTTTTTTTTTTTATCAATGGGAAAGTTGTTTTCTGTCCTCGATTTCGTGTATAAACATCATCGACTTCTGAAACGAACGCAAACTGATTTTATTATAGAAATCGTAAAATCTAGACAGTAATATGTAGTCAAATTAAAACTTTTTAACTGAAATATGACAAAAAAAAAAAAAAAAAGGGGCCCAGACGAGTCACGATCATACAAAATTGGAGGCTCATTTCATTTTAACTTCACTTGTGCAGTAATTTAGTATTAGAATAACACTTTCTACAAAGGATTTGATAAATGCTTAAAGTATATATATATTTTTTTTTTTCACTTTTTTTTTTTTTTTTTGATATCTCTGATTTTATAGTAGAAATTTTAAAAATTCCAACTTTGAACAGGAGTATCGTAGAATACACGCAAAATACTGCCCTCGTGAGTAGCACAGTTGATAGGATCGCCGTCCTCCCCACACCGGGTGGAAAAGACCCGAGTTTGGGTCCTGTTGATGACGGAAGCATTTTTCACAACGTGGCTGAGTTAGTTGGTCTCAAGCGAGGGCAGCATGGTTTTTTGTCCCGGAAACTCAGGTTTTTCGTACATCAAACAGAAAATCGGCCACAGAACACACGCAATTTACAGACAGTATATACGGAGCAATATGGCCTTAGTTGCCGATGCTCCTAAGAACCAATTACAACAACAACACAAAATACTGATCATCGCGGTAACACAGTTGATATAATCATCGTCCTACCTACACCGGGTTGAAAAGATCTGACTTCCAATTGTATCAGTGAGGCAAGGAATATGGGATTTTTTCCAAACGGTGGCTGTTTCGGCCTCAGGCAAGAGTGGCATGGTTTTTTCTCCCGGAAACTCGGGTTTTTCGTCCAGAAAACATCAAATCGACAATAGAACACAGCAATTGCAGACATATTATATACGGCGCAATATGGTCTCTGTCGTTGTTGTTGGGTTTTATGTGCATCGGTAACTTATCCATCATGCGCCGTATATATGTAAACTGCGTGTTTTCTATGGTCGATTTTCCTGTTTTTTGGGCGAAACACCCGAGTGTCCGGGAGCCAAAACCATGCTGCCCTCTCCTGAGACCAACTAACTCAGCCGCGTCGCGAAAAAAGTCCATAAACATTCTTCACGCCATTGACGGGATTCGAACTCAGGTCTTTTCCACTCTGTGTCGAAAAGAAAAGATCAATTACGCTGATTCCTTAAATCCCTACTATAACAAAAAATAATTCGGTAAAGATGAACCTATGGAATTAATTTTCCAAAATTTTCTTTGATATAATCATACACATGCTTGTCTCCAGTTTTCCTTATTGCTATGAAATAATTTAAAAAACAATGTCTTCTAAAAATCTAGGAGAGGGAATGATTACCCCCGTGCCCTTTCCTTCCCCCATGGTCGTCACAGTACCTTGATACCCTTATGGAATGATAGCTGGTCTGTCTATTTAGCTTATTTGTGTGAAGTGGTATTTTACCAAAAGCTATACAGCCTCCAGTCTTTGTATAGCAGTCACGCGAACTGCATTCATGAATTATCGCAGCTTTTCAAAGAATCTCTCAATTTCAGCCACACGTGTCGCTCAAGATGAGCGATTCCCTTGAAATCTCCGTTAATTCATTGAATGAAGGCTGGCGTAACACCGAGATAAAATATATATATATATATATATATATATATATATATATATATTCTCGAAATTAAGTTTTTCAACAATTTTAATGGAAACGAGAGCTAAATTTTTTACTACAGACATAAGCATAATGGCTGCATTCAAAAATAGTATCAATTAATCATATAAAATTATCTTCCATCATTGCAAGCAGCTTTTCACTCCCTTCATCGCAGTAAACTTCACTCAGAAGTAGCTGGAGCAACAAAACAAAACTGTCATATTAGGGCTACTCGCAAGCGAATTCATGTGTATTATGTACACAAATTGCGTGTTTTCTCTAGTCAGTTTGCTTGTTTTGCTGTACGAAAACCCGAGTTCTTGGGAGTTCAGGAGAACCTTATCCACGCCTGAGACCAATTAACTCATCCACGGAGTGAAAAAAGCCCATAAAAGTTCCTCGCGTCATTAACGGGATTCGAACCCGCTCTTTTTTCTCCCGACGTAGAACGACGGTGATTATATCTACTGTGCTACCAGTGTGAACTAGAATGCACATTTATAAAGTAATTTGGTTAAGTATTATGACACTTCATCCTCCCCTCTTCAGTTCTTTTGGATTTGCGCCAAGGAAACTAAAGACACGAGGCGCCAGTGCACTGAGTTTTCAAATTACGTGTGCACTCCCGCCTAAAAGTTTGGAATCACAGCAAATAACAACGGTTTTTGTTATTTATTATTATTATTTTTTTAAAATTAACTATGAAAATGTAAAGGTTTAACATACAAAAACAACCTACAGTACTACATAGTATTTTAAGTTTTTTTTTATTTTTTATTAAGCAATGAAAAATTTACAGCACAAAAAATACTGAAATGATTAATATTAACAACTATACTGATTTTTCATCAAAATATCCTCCACGAGATTTTATCAGAGGCTTATACAGACGTGGCATTCTGGAAATTAATTTTATAGTAAAGTTTTTTTTTTAATAATAGGGATTTAATTTTTTAAATGCAAATATACAAGAAAATTTTATTTTTTGATCCTTCATTAAGTTAAGAGATTTCAAATCAGGGGTACAAAGGACAAAAAAAAAAAAAAAAAAAAAAAAGAAAAGAAAAGAAAGAAATAAAAGAAACGTAAGGAAGAAAGAAAAAAAATCGCAAGGTCCCACCGAGATTCGAACTCGGATCGCTGGATTCAGAGTCCAGAGTGCTAACCATTACACCATGGAACCACACCTCAGACAACTTTTATTTTCATTTCCAAGCAGTGTCATTCCTTCAAATTGTAATGAACATTTGTTATTATTTCTTTTGTAACAAGTAAAATTGCAATTATTTTTAAATAACTGTGTAAATTTAGGTTTTTGAAGCAGCTCATCTGGTGGTTGGCAAAATCGAATGATCAGTGATCGAGAGATCTGAAAAATGAAAATATTCATTCCTTAAAATTCATTCATCCGAAATTCGAATGACGTTCAAAGTTCGCTGCATTACTTTAGTTAAAAACAGAACATCATATATATGAAAAAATCTTTATAAATAAGTTAGTATTAGTATTAACCATGTCGTTAGTGCAAGGAAGACACAGGCTTTTGCTACAAAAAAAAAAAAAAAAAAAACCCAAGTAGATAAGAAAATACAAATTTGTGCTTCCCTCCCTCCTCACATAGGTAATTATACAGTTGACCTTTAAATTTCTTCAAACTGTTAGCCTCAACTACCTGCGAAGGCAACTTATTCCAGGAATCAATAATTCGCTGGCTAAAAGAAAACTTCCAACAATCTGGTGTAAACCTCTTGACCTGTAATCTGAATTTATGACCCAGAGTTGTGGAATGATTTATAACAGGAAAATTCCACCTTCATTCATTTTACTAACCTTTCTCAGAACCTTATAAACCTCAATCAGGTGTCCCTATAAGGTGCCTGGTCGTCAAACTCTGTAGTCCACATAATCGGACTGTTTCCTCATACGGTCGTCCTTTTGCCTATTTCACTATGCGAGTTGTCCGTCTTTGAACTTTTTCAAGAAGTTCAATGTCGTTTTCTTTTTTTTCAGATGAAGTTTCCATATTCGGATACGGTATTCAAAATGCGGTCTTACAATTTCCTTATACAATGGGTTATGACTTCTCTGTCTCTACAGGATATTGTTCGATATATCATCGATAGGACACTATGGGCTTTCCCGGCAGCCTGCTTACACTGCTCAGAAAATTTGATATCTGTCCGTATCATAACTCCCATGTCCCTTTCTTCCTGTACTGTTTTTAATACAGTCCCAACAAGTGTATAAGCTATTTTGGGGTTGATGTTCCCCGGGTGTAAGGCTTTGCATTTTGCTGCATTGAAACATAACTGTAACTTTTCTGACCCTTCAAATCATTCTGAAGGAAAGCTGCCGGCGATGATCATTAACGACTCTCCCAATCTTTAAATCGTCTGCATATTTTGACATCACACACTATATCCCGCCGACCGGACTAGCCGGGTGGGTAAAGTTCCTGCCTAGCAACCCAAAGGGCGCGGGTTCGAATCCTGCCTCGGGCTTGGATCAAAGTACTACAAAAACCTCGGGAGGCGCATTATGGCCACAGAAGCCGATGCGCCAACAACTACCACTATATCCCCTTGTCGATGTCATTTATGAACATCAGAAACAACAGTGGTCCAAGAACCGATCCTTAGGGAATCCCACTGTTGACGTTACATCTATCTGAAAAATATCTATAATCACAACCCTCTGCCCTGTAGCTACTCTGCGATCCCTCTTAGAATCTAATGTTATTAGCGAAGTCCCCCCCAGGGTTCAGTACTGGACCCATTGTTGTTTTCTATATTTATTAAAAATATTGACGAAAGCTACTGCAACAAGATCTGTAAAAATTAGGCAGATGGGCTGAGAAATCGCAGTTGAAGTTTAACATGGAGAAATGGAAGGTACTACATATGGGTAGGAGTAATCCCTAATTAATGTCCCAACTGTGCGATAAAAAGACTTCGTTAATTGGACAGTCAAATATGAAGAGCAGTGCAAAGTGTCTGCCAGGGCAGCTTAGGGGGTTTGTCAATGATATATAGGAACTTAGCTAGCAGGGATAAGGAGGTAATTATCCCAATGAACAAGGCCGCATCTTGAGTACTGCATGCATGTCTGAAGGTCTCGTTTTAGGAAGGATGCACACACACTCGCCTAAAAGTTTGGAATTACAGTGCATGTCAACAGTTTTAGTTTTTTTTTTTTTTAACTTAGCTATAACAATGTAGGTTTTATATAAAAAAAACAACACACTACAAAGTATTTTAAGAATTTTTTATAAGCATTGAAAATTTTGCAGCAAAAATATTGAAATGATTAATATTAACAAGTATTCTGATTTTTCAGCAAAATGCCTTACACAGACATAGCATTCTGGTGATTAATTTTATAATAGTGTCCTGACTAACGTTATTCCAAACGATCTCCAAGGTTCCCCATAAATTTTGTGAAGATGGACAGATTTCATGGACTTGATGGTCTAGAATATAGATGGTCCCATAAAAGCTCTATTAACAGGGTCGGCTTTAGGATAAGGCCGAGAGGGACTGGCCTAGGGGCGCCAACGTTCCCTAAACCTTGGCGCAAATTGGCAAAATTAATCATTCTAAAAAATTAAAATTTCGCATCAGTGGGAGGGGGGAACGCCATCAGTCAATGTGGCATAGGTGCACCGTGTACCCTTGAGTCGGCCCTGTCTATTATGTTTAAGTCAGGCGATTGGGGTTGCCACATCATAACTTGCAGTACCCCTACTGTTTAGTTACTAGTCTCTGCACAGCTGAAAGTCCCTGTCATCGGTTACCGTGTTTTTCTGGATGAAAAGCTCGAATTTCCTGGGAAAAAAGATGCATACTCTCGCCTGACTGGAGTCGCGATTAGAATAAAAATTGCTTTTTATACTTTCATTAATAAAAAAGTTTCTTCAATTTGTGGCTCAAAATGTTGGCAGTTCGAATGAGAGTTTCTCAATAAGTACCCACTGTCCATTTGTCCTCATTCCCGAATCAGCTTTCTCTTTACAACCACGGATGATTAATTGTGGAAATTCATCGGTTAAATGCACTTCGTTCTAATTCAGTAACTGAAGAAGCTAAGTTGTCACTGCGTCAGTTTAAATGTTCAAGTTTTACATTCAGCTGAAATCGTTTATGGTAAAGAATGAAGTCACGCTGCCAGAACTTTAGCCTCATATAAAAGCGACACAATGAAACTTGTACTATGACATCTTCGCAGCGTAGTCAAGAACGCAAAAGTGGAGGGGGAACTCAGATGGAAAATATATTTTGACAACAACAAAAGCTTTGCTATTTAAATAACTTCCTCTGACACGTTTGGGCACACTGGAGCTCAAACAAAGAGAAAGTAGGATTATAGCAAGATTTGTATAATATATGAATTGTTTGAGTTGTTATTAAGGGCTAGCATAATCCCCTCTCTCAACAAAGAATTGGTTGGTATGCTTGTAAATATTGTACAGTCGCGATTATTTTCTAGGCCGCCAAGGCATGTTTGTTAGTGAGTTCCCTTGCACCATCCGGTGTCTCCCTTCTCGGTCAAAACCAGTTCTCTTTCGGGTTTATTCATTATGCTGTTGGCTAACACACGGTAATGGGCAGTAAAAGTGTCCTTTTTGACCTCGACTAATTGAATAGACTAGGTCTTCGCCTTTTTCTTAACCTAAAATAAGACTAACATTGATAACTCTTTTCTTGGAATCTTAAAATACTGTTCTGTATCAATAAAAGAATAAGCCTTTGAAAAATAGGGGGGGAGGAAAGACTGAATCATCACTAATATATATTGCGTCTAAATTTAGATCAGGGAAGTTTGCATTCATTTAATGATGAACACTATTTTAAGTTTTGTTTTTCAGCCTACATTACAAAAATCTCTCGAAGCTGAAACAGTGTGTCTATGACCGCTGTCTTTCTACACAGAGTACAAAAGACCTGAGGTCAATTCCACTGCATGAGTTGAGAAATACTTCCTGCTAGGATAGAAAAAAGATTTTTGGAGTTTTTTAGACTATGAGCAAGTCAGTAAGTTTTAGCCGAAGATTGCATGGTTTTTGAGCCCTCGCGGTAGCACAGTTGATATAATCACCGTCCTCCCCACACCGGGTAGAAAAGACCTGAGTTCGAACCCCATCAACGAAGCGAGGAATTTTCATGGGCCTTTTTCACATGTGGCTGAGTTAGCCAGTCTCAGACATGGGTGGAATGGTGTTTTCTCCAGAAAAATCGAGTTTTTCTTCCAGGAAACAGGAAAATGGACTACAGAATACACGCAATTTAAAGACAAAATACAAACGGCGCAATATAGTCCAAGTCCTGATGCGCCTAAAACCCAATAACAACAACAACGTCGTGGTTTTTTATCCCACAACATAAAACATAAAACATACAATGTATGAAATTTACAGACACGATTCTGTAAATTGCATATTCTTCTGCAATTTACAGAATCGGAACCTGATGTGAAAAGAAATTAAGTTCCCTCCATTTCTCCGGGACTCGAACCCAATGTGCTTTTGCATATCATATGTAAAAGGATTGGGTTTGAATTCCGGCGAGTGGAAGAACTGTTTTTTTTTTTTTTTTTTGTTGATTTTATTAACCGGAAACTGCTGGATTTTCCATCCAGCGAAATAGGCACAGACTATCAAATAGAGAAATTAACGGATATTATGTCCTGCAGAAATTCACGACAATTGTGTACTGGCAGTACATAACGTCAACTAATACTGTCAGATGTCTTGTCACTAATTTTAAATAACCAACTTCTCCTCTGGAACATTATCAACATTTGTATTAAAAAGATTTTTTGATAGGGAGGATTGTGCAAAATATCCTCTCTTGTATAAAGACAGTTCCATTTCACAATTTGGAATTTTGATAAAATTCAAAAGTACTGTATTAACATGCTGTTCCTTAGTTTTTAGTTTTAATCATTGAAAAGCAGAGGCGGTTGTTGTTGTTGCAGAGGGGTTTTAGGAGCATCAGCGACTAAGGCCATATTGCTCCTTGTATACCGTCTGTAAATTTCGTGTGTTCTGTGGTCGATATTCTGTTTACTCGATGAAAAACTTGAGTTTCCGGGATAAAAAAAACCATGCCACCCTTGCCTGAGACCGACTAACTCAACCACGTTGTGAAAAAGGCTCATTAAAATTCCTCACTGTGAATTCCTCAATGTGGAGAGGATGGCGATTCCACCAGCTGTGCTACCCAAGAGGGCAGCAGAGTCGGAGTTAGATTGCTCATGTGGAAGTGAAGCAATTCTGCTCCTGTGGAAATTTTTGCTCCTTACCTTTTTTACCTTTTATTATACTATCTGTTCTTAATTAATACAGGGTGATAATTTTAAATGGGAAACCACCAAAACGAGAATACCTTCGAGTGGAAGAATGCTAGAAACATATTTACACGAGTGCTAAAAATATTATATTTATTCTGCGCACAGTGTCACCATTTAATGAAAACGTGTAAAATTACGAATGCACATGCGCAGTGAAAGCGCTAAATAAACGTAGCGTTCAGCATAAAAGAGTTTGTGTTTATGGTGGAAGATGATCTCAAACAGAGGCGTTAAAACTACAAAATGTGATTTTGTAGCAATTTCGATGTCGAAAGGCACCATCAAAATCTGTGGTATGGAAGTGAAAATGTTTGGAGCTGAACGCACATCGATTGTTATGATAAGGAATGTTTAGTATAAGTTAGGGAGAGTAAGTCCACGCAAGTCACTATGAAGGCTTGCACAACAAAAAGGAATGTCATACACAGGTGTCATAGCTGGGAACCCATCTAACAGACACTTCACTCGTTTGCAACTGTTGATAGGTGATGGTATTCACAGACCCTACACTAATTTGGAGTGCTGAAGCTACTTCTTTGACGCCAATACGGCTATCTTCCAGGATTAAATTCTCAATTTTTGCAACACTCTCTTCTGTTACAGCAGTTGCTAGGCGTCCTGGGATTTCTTCATCATGCACTGAGGCCCTTCCAAAGTTGAACTGTTTATAATAATGTGCAACAACACTGCAACTTGAGCAATCTTCTCCCTAAACAGTGACCATTTCTTTGTGGATTGTTTTGGGTGTTTTCCCTTGCACAAAGAGGAACCTAATCATTGATCTGTATTCCACTTTATGCATTGTAACACTTCATTCAACACTGCAAAGAAAAAAAATGAATTGTCAGGTCGAAGCCAAAATTTGTGTGGTTGCTATAGAGATTTCAAGGTATCAAACAAAAAAAAAAAAAAAAAAAACATCTTTCTATTCAAATACTTCTGGGGGAATACAAATCTTTCTTGAACCCCCCCCACCTCCTCATATGTTAAGAATTACTAGAGCAATTTTCAACATTGTCCTCTCATACTACCATTTATTCTGTTGGTAACTAACAACAAATTTTTATCTGTTCTTGTTGAGTTCTATAAAGGTGTTATTGAAGCATGGAAAATTACTCTACAAATTTATTCAAATAAGCACATTTTTTAAAAACAAATGACATTGAAAACCCTGGTGCGACTTATACGAGAATCTGTACACAGATTGATCACTTTATCATGGAATGGATTTAGTACCAGCATTGGGTATTCGTTCTGTGCGATATAAAAGGTAAGCAGATACATAGAGATGCTGCATGTTCAGTGCACGAATGGGCAAGACAAAAGGTTTAAGAGACTTTGAACGTGGCATGGCAGTGGGCTTCAGACGCGGTGGTATATGTATCTAAGTAACAGCAACACTGCTGGGATTTCCATACATATGCTTACGTCTCAGGTGTATCGAAATCGGTCCAATAACTAAGTAAAACAAGCTAACGGCGTTCCTGTGGTCGGGAACAGATCGTTGATGGTTAGTTTTTGTTGGGTTTTAAGCGAATCAGCAACTTAGGCCATATTGTAATATGTCTAAATTGCATGTGTTCTGTGAGCGATATGCTGTTTAGTGGACGAAAAACTCGAGTTTTTGGCAGAAAAAAACCATGCTGCTATCGCCTGCTACTACTAACAACTCAGCCACATTGTGAAAAAGCCCATACAAATTCCTGCCATCATTGACGGAATTCGAACTCGAGTCTTTTCACCCGGTGTGGGGAGGACGGTAATTATACCAACTGTGCTACCCATGGGGGACAGATCGTTGATGAGGTTGGCCAATGGAAGTTGACAAGACTTGTGGTGGGAAAGAGAAAGGCTATAGTCATTCAAATAACAACACGGTGTTAACCAAACAGGCATTTCGCACAACTCATCGTACTTTGTTACAGATTGGGGTATCGCAGCAGACTACAGAAGCGGGTTCCACTCCTATCAGCAAAACATAAAAAAAAGGTACGGTTATAATGGACTCAGACACACCAACACTAGACAGAGGAGGATTGGAAAAATGTTGCCTGGTCTGACGAATCATAGTTTATGATGTTTCATGCTGTTGGGAGGATCAGAATATAGCAAAAAAACCAGCACGAATTCGAGAACCAATCCTGCTAAGTATTAACAATGCAGGCTGGTGTGCACACTGTTTTCGTCGTACACAACACATCAGATCCCTTAATACCAGTGGAGAAATATTTAAATACCACAAGTTATCTGTAAATTTCTTCCGACCACGCGAATTGATTCACTGCTGCAGCGTATCCATCTGCGAATGAGTTCTTCTAGTAGGGTAATGCGCCACATCACAAAGCCAGAATTGTACAGAAGTGGTTCCAGGAACATGAGAATGAATTCACCCTAATCAGTGGCCTCCCCAATCATCATATCGCAATCCAAATGAGCACCTGTGGAATGAACTGGAACGAGCTCTTCGGAGTAGTAAACAATTGTGGGAAACATTTGAGTCATCATGGACCAGCTTCAGCATAATTTCTACACCTTGTTGAGTCCATGCCAAGAAATTCAGGCAGATTTCAGGGCTAAAGGGGAGGACACCTACTTGTTATTAGGTAGGTGTACCTAATAAAGTGACCACTTAGTACAAAATCATGATAAAATACTTACAATAGAATGTTAGTTGTGTTCGAGGGTGAATCGAGCTTGTTTTTTTTTTTTTTTTTTGGGAGGTGAGTAACACATATGAAGAATTTTGTACGTACAAATAATGCAAAAGCATAATATGCAAGAACATTATATTGAAATAGTCTCAAATGAGTAATTATCTTAAGTAACATGACCCTTTGGACATCTGCCGTTGGTCTTGGCGCATTATGGCCATAGAAGCTAATGCGCCAAAAAAAACCAAAACCAAACCACATCTGCCGTTGGTTATGATATTATTTTTAGAATATTTTTTAGGCTGAAACTTCTGAAATGTTAGATTATTGTATTGTGCGACTTGTTCTGCCATCTATCGGTATGAAATGTAACTACCGTATTTCAAAATATTCACGTTCACATTTAGTTTAGTTCCAGAAAGACATTTTTAAAGTTATTTGTAACACGTTAATGGTTGTTACAACTCAGATAGTAATAGTAATAGTATTTGCCATATAGTGCAAGGAAGTCTGGCGCCTCCGTAGCCAGGTGGGAAGGAGCAGCAGTGCGTAGCACACGCTTCTTGATTAGACCGGGGTTCGAGCCCGTCACCACCAAATACGGAGGATGCGGAAAGGTCAGGGAATGACCACCGCATATCCCCGGAGCAATATGGCCTTAGTTGCTAATGCTCCTAAAAACCAAACAACAACAACAGCAAGGAAGTCACAGGCTTTTGCTGCACTGGCAAAAAAAAAAAAAAAAAAACCCAAGTAGATAAGAAAACACAAATTATATGCTTCTAAGCATATAATTTAATTCAAATTATAAATTCAGAGATCAACTATCCAGTTGACCTTTGAATTTATTCAAACTGTCAGCCTCAACTACCTGCGACTGCGAGGACAACTTGTTCCATTCAGCAATCAACGACTCGCTGGCTAAAAAACTTCCTACAATCTAATCTAAACCTCAATGATCCCCATCCACCACTTCTGGAAATGTTTAAAACAGTGAGAAAGAATTCCATTTTCATTCATTTTGCTAATCCCTCTCAGAGCCTTATAAACCTCAATCAGGTCTCCTCTGAGGTGCCTTGTTTGCCAAGCTCTGTAGCTCACATAATCGGAGTCTTTCCTCGTATGGTCGTCCTGCCGATATCACCATTTGAGATGCCCGTCTTTGGACCCTTTCAAGAAGTTGATGTCTTTTTTTCAGATGAGATCTTCATACTTGAACACAGTATTCCAAATGTGATCTTACAATTACCTTATACAGTAGGATTATGACTTCTCTATCTCTAGAGGACAGCGTTCAATAAATCATTGGCTTTCCTGGTTGCCTGTTTACACTGCATACAGTGTAGGATTAAGGTACGGGCTAGCAGATCTCATACCCGGGGCGCCATCCTTTAAGGAGCGCCAAAAACAGAAGAACAATGAGGCAAAAAAAAAAAAAAAAAAAAATATATATATATATATCTTTAATAAATGGGCGCCAAAAAATCTCTCTGCCGGGGACACCGAAATACCTTGGTCCTCCCAAGACTGTACAGAAATCTTAATATCTGCCCGTATTGTAACTCCCAGATCGCTTTCCTCCTTCACTGTTTTTAATTCGAATCCACCAAGTGTATAGTTTATTTGTGGGTTGTTATTCCCCAAGTGTAAGACTTTGCATTTAGCAGAATTAAAATATAGCTACCACTTCTCTGATCATATTTGAAGTCTGTTCAAGTCATCCTGAAGATGTGATGCTTGTCACCGATCATTAAAAATTCTGCCAATCTTTACGTCATCTGCAAATTTTGATAATACGCCTTCTATTCCTTCGTCGATGTCATTTATGAAAATGAGAAACAACAGTGATCCAACTGTTGTTTCTCATTTTCATGGGACCCCACTCTTGATGTTACACCAATCTGAAGAATATCCATTAATCGCAACCCTCTGCCCCGCAGCCACCCAGAAATCTATCTTATAATCTTACCAATAATCCAAACCTGTTCAAGGTAATACAGCAACTCTCATGTGGGACCGAGTCAAATGCCTTGCTAAAATTCAAATAAACGATATCGAAATTATTCCCTAAATCCAGCTCAAGAGTGTGTCAAAATAGCCTACTAAGTTAGTTATGTATGATTTACCCTTAACAAAGTCATGTTATGTGTCCTTCAGAATGCCACATCTATCTAAATGTTCCTGGATTGAACTCTTAATCACTGCAGCTAAGATTTTCCCTGCCACTAAGGTCGCACTAATCGGTCTGTAGTTACCAACAGGGCCGGCCACAAGCATATGTAACCGGTTCTGTCGAACAGGGCCCCGCGCTCAAATGGTCTAAATAATGATATCATCGGCGTCTTTTCCGCATTTCTTTCAATGGGTTGCCGTCTTAATGTCTAGTTACCCACATTATCATCACTCCAAGAGCGCTTGCGCGAGTCGACTTGAAAATTGCTAGAGGTAAAGCTTATACTTCATTCTCAATGTGTGTTTCGTTTGACATCGAACATAGGACGTTATTTAAAAATGGAATTTTTATGTTATACTCACTTTTAATAATATCTGTATTGCAATATTTTCACTCCTCCTCCTCGTACAATATTTTCTGTAACTGTATTGTTTTTAACTTCTGGATGTAAGGAAATAACAAACAAAGCCCGCAAGTAATTCTTGAACAGGGCTCAATAAATATTGGGGCCGACCCTGGTACCAACAGCTTTAATGTATTGGCATTTCTCCAATCCAAAAGAATCTCCCCTGAGTCCAAAGATGCTCGCATAATTAACCTCGATGGTTCAATACACTCCCTCGCGCTCTCCCACAAAACTACAGGATATATGCCATCAACTCCGAGGACCTTATTTGCCTTTATGCTCAAAAGTTTTTCTAATAAACAGTCATCTGTAATTACGACATCACTAATTTCATATGGCCCAGCCTCACTCGCACTTCCTCTTCTCAGCATAAAGGGTCTGTCGTCAGTAAAGACAGATGCAAAGTACCTGTTCAGTTCATCTGCAATATCAGCTGGGTTGTCTAAGACTTTCTCACACCCAGTGCACAAGGGTCCAATCTGATTTGTTTTTTTCTTCCTTGTATTACATACATGAAAAATCCCTTGTCCTCATTCTTTGCTCTCTTAGTCAATGTTTTTTTTTCATATGCAGCCTTGGTCTCCCTGACCTTATTTGTGATACTATCACAGATCAACCAATACCCGTCACAGGGGGTTCCACCCTGTGACGGGTATTGGTACGAAGTACATACGGTGGTTGTTATGTCTGATGTTACTGTTGGTCGAAGAACTCTCTAATTATCCTACATTTGTTCAGGATTGCAACTTTCTGGAGTTCCTTGCAGGTGTTCTCTGGGAGAGACCTATTGCTGCTATGCTGTTATGTGCTATATTATGTATGGTCTTTGGCACCATACCGGTGGTTGACACGGTGATCAGGATGGTCGTTGCTTGTTGCATATGCCACATCTCTTTGATTTCCAGTCTTAGGTTCGTGTACTTCCTGATTTTCTCCTCATGAGTTTTCTGGAGGTTGCCAGTGTTGGGGGCACCGCTATGTCAATTAGATATATAGCCTTTTCCCTCTTGTCGACAAGGGTTATGTCTGGTCTGTTATTATGGCGCGGTCCCAATAGAGCTTGTGGGTTGGGGTCTCTAGTAATGCCTGGGGTTCGTACTTGTAATACGTTACACTTTATTTGATCAACATTTCCTTGCTAGCTTCTGATGTATTATCCTGGCTACCTGGTCGTGTCTACGAGTCAGTCTGGGTGATCACCTTGCATCCCGCGGTGATATGTTGGATCGTTTCTGAGGCCAGATGGCATCGTCAACATGTGTCATCTGACACTCGAGGCTCCTTGGCGATGTATTTTCTATAGTTTCTGGTGCTGATTACCTGGTCTTGAATGGAGAGGATGAATTCTTTAATCTCGGGGAAGAGCGTCCTGCTCGTGAGACGGGACGCTCTTCCCCGCTTGTAATAATAATAATAATAATTATTATTATGTTGGAAATACCTCGCGAGCCACCTACGGGCAGATCCAGAACATACTGGAAACCATAATCACCCAACTCTTTCATCCTTACTAATTCTCTCACGGCTAGGAGCTCACAAATTTCCCTTCTTATCTGCACTAAATTAACCTCAAAAGGCATAAATATGAACTGTAGGTTCCCGTCATGTTGAAACTAGTGCCATAATTTCTGGCAGTAAAAGTAAATTTCAACTGTATGTAGTTCTCATCCATTCTGATTTTTAAAAATAGTTGTATTGTACAGTTTTTACGTTTTACGCAATTCTTTCCAAAATCGAGAGAAGGGCTACTTGTGGCACGAGTTCCGCTGTTGACCATGGTTTAACCACATACGCGCTGCCGTTTTTCCTACCTTGCTGAAAACAATCACACACCAAACGTGTTTAAACTGAAAAACCCTCGTAAGAAACGGTATTAATGCAAGTGTCAAGTTTCAATTCTTGGAAACAACCAAATGTGGAAAACAAATCTATTAGAACAAAGATGGTGCTTCCTGTCTTTCTGTTCTTCGTCCACGTTCTTTGGGACAATCTTGGCGCCCACCTTTCTCACGTAGAGATTTTGTTTACTATCAATCCAATAGTCTGTTCAAATTCATGTCGGCCACAATTATTCTGAATGTCAAATGCCAGTCACAGTGAACCAACCACGTTTTGGAAAGGGTTTTCATGTCCATTCTTGTTTTCTACAAACCTCTTGGCGAAATTCCAAGCACCATGCACATGATATCATGTTACCTCATAAACCTCTTCAACCTACCTACTACATACGTGGCATTTGTTCAACTTCCCCAGAAACGTTTTTTTTTTTTTTTTTTGTCCACCCCACTACTTCTCTCTGGTGAGGCACTGGGCATGCCACACTGTCATCAGGGGCTATCTTCTCTGTCGGCCCCCTTCTTCTGTTTCCTATTCTCCAGTCTTCTGCCTACCTCCCTTACTTTTCTCTTGCACAACGTTTTTTATATATATACAAATTTTTTTTTTGTATATATATATATATATATGTATGCCCCACAGGTCTAAATCTAAATACATCAAAATTATTGCCCAACCTATTTGGCCCTAGAACAAGTTATCAGCGAACAACCCTACGCTCTGTTAAAATTACAACCGTTGCTTAAGAAACAGCGATCATCTCATTCTCAAATCTGGTCCTAGCCACTGAAATCCCAGGAAAGTAGGTGGGAGGACCCGCCAGAGTACTCTAGATTCAGTGGTGCACCAGGTCAGCCTCCCCGTGGCACGGTGTGGTAACGTCGGGTCCCACTAGGGGCTCGGCGGCTAATAGACCGGAGGAACAAAGGGCACAACACAATATACAGCACATGACCCCACATACTTCAAATCTCTGCCCCGATACAATGTATACCCGCGGAGATGGGAGAAATCCCAGGAGCCGTTAGACACTAACATACCTTACACCTTACATTCCCCAGAAACGTGTCTGCGCGTAGCACAGTGGTATCGTCACCGTCCTCCCCACACCTGGTGGAAAAGGCCTGGGTTCGAATCTCGTCGATGACGCGAGGAACTTTAATGGGCTTTTTTCACTCCGTGGCTGAGTTAGTCGGTCTCAGGCGTAGATAGCAAGGTTTTTCTCCCCAGTAGCTGGGGTTTTTTTGTCCAGCAAAACAGGCAAATCGACCATAGAACATACGCAATTTACAGACACAAATACGGGTTAATGTATTTAATTACGGGCAACCCTAAAATAATATTTTTTTTTTCCCCCCAGAAACGTGATGGCGATTCTATATTTATGCTTTAAGATTATCATAATTTATATAATAAGTTATCGTAAATTTTATCTGCATTTCTTTTTTACATCTGTGCTCTGTAAGCTTTCATGTGACTTTACTTTTAAGGCAGAGGAAGCATACAGGTAGGCTGACCTTTAAAATGTTGTTATTTAAAACCTTCCATGAAGAGTGCTACCAAGAAAGCAAGTCAGGTAACTCTAGACGTAATATAATGATCGTGACATCACAATACATGCCGATTAAATTTCACTAATTGATAATCAACTAGCTTTTCAGTCGGAAACATTTTATGGGAAGAGGCTGCAGAAGAATAATTAGAAACTTTGTCAGGTAAGAATTTTATGTAACGCTGATTTATCAGAAACTAATAATTTACCCGAAGATCTTATTATGGTAACAAAACTGATTTTTCAATCATTTAGGTCCAACAGTGGATTCTGACTAAAGATCTGGCAATTCTTTAATTGCAATCATTCAATCATTTCTGTTTAACTAGATTGAACATGGAGAATGAGTTGGTCTTGCTGATTTTAATGGCCACATTGGGTATTGCTCAATACTTCCAGAAAGTCGGTAAGTTTTATTTGTAATAAACCTTCCTCTAAGAGAACTGACTTCTCACTTTGTTTTTGTTGTAGTTTGTTTTCAGCTACTTAGACCATATTGCACCGCTTTAGCTTATGCCTGTAGAAGTGTGTGTGTGTGTGTGTGTGTTCACGAGCCGATTTTCATATTGTGCGGGCTGATAAAAGCCGGAATAACTCACGGGAAAAACCTACTCCTTCCGCCTGAGATCGGAGGGGGCCTATGATTTTGTTAGAGTTGTTAAGTTTGTAGGGTTTTAGACGCATCAACGACTTAGGCCTTGGAAATATCTCTGTAAATTTCAGTTCTGAGGTCTATTTTCTTGTTTGCTGGACGAAAAACTCGAGTTTCGGGAGAAAAAGCATGCTACCCTGACCTGAAACCAATTGACTCAGTCACTTTGTGATAAAGCTCATAAAAATTCCTCACGTCATTCACGGGAATTTAACTCAGGTCTTCTTCCACTCGATGTGGTGATTCTACTAACTACACGCAAGGGCGTCTGTTATTTACCAAGACAACTAAGGCTATGTTTGCTGGACGAAAAACTCATACGGCCAGATATCATTACTGGAAAAACTAAACAAGGATAGGCACATTACATGATATGATACGATTACTTCATAATCGACCTGTAAGCAGGGATGCAATTCCTTTCGTAATCATTTCTCACTTACCACTCTGGTTAAAATTTACTTTAAAGACTCTTTACCCATGGATCTTTGCAAAACGGAGAAATGGATAAATTTAGCTCTTCCTACTGCTTTGCAGTGATTGGGCTATCTATTCCTTCGCGTAATTTTGTTTCCCCATTTAAAACCAGCGGTAAGGGTTCCCCCCTAACCCAGAAACGATTTATTTTGGAAAGGAATTATTATTATGAGCCATATGGTGCAAAGAAGACTGAGGCTTATGCTGCACCAGCCAAAAAAATTTCTGAGTTACCCTGAGAGACAGAGAGAGAGAATTTTTCCCCCTTAGGCGCTGTTTCAAAATCAGGAAACGGCTTCTCCCCGTTCCACTTATCGCTGGCTTTAAATCGAGAAACAAAATTACGCGAAGGAATAGATAGTTCAATCACTGGGAAGAAGAAGAGACTGAGCTAGATGTACTCATTGTTTCCTGTAACAAAGATCTATGGATTAGAGCCTTCAAGTAACTTTTAACCCCCACCCCCTCCCCATATTGGGTGATAATAATAATAATTATTATTATTTTAATATTTTATTTATTTTTATTTGCAATTCAATTATTATTTTTTTCATTTAAATTTATATTTTTTAAATTGTTAATTATGCTAGTCTCTTTGGGGACAATTTTTTCCCCTGTGCTAGCCCCTTCGTGGGTAGGATTCGCTGGTCTCCAGTTTATTAGAGACGGGATTTTCACCTGCTCGTACCCAGACTTGGCTTCCTGCGTACGGGAACTGTTAGCATCCACTGATATTACACTATCTCCACTGGATGTAGGATTCTTTGTGATTTTCACCACTGCACGTAAATAGTAGTAGTAATAGTGTCATGTGATGCAAGAAAGCAAAATCAGCCAAATTATGCAGAATCAGCCAAAAAAAAAAAAAAAAAATTTACACCACCATTCCCTCTATATGTTTGTCCAGTTCCTCCTTAAATTTATTCAACCTATCAACTTCCACAACGACAGATGGAAGTTTGTTCCAGCAATTAACCACCCGCTGGCTAACGGCAAATTTCCGCACATCTATTCTACATCTGTCTTTCCTCAATTTGAATTTATGCTCCCTTAGGTTGGTAATCTGAGCAAGTGGAAGAATTCCATCAGAATTCAGCGTGCTCAACCCATTCAAGGCCTTATACACCTCAATCAGATCACCTCGCAGGTGCCTAGTCTCCAGCCGCTGCAATTTGCAGAACTTAAGCCTCTCTTGGTAAGAGGATCCCTTCATTCCCATCACCAATCTTGTTGCCCTTCTCTGTACACGCTCAAGCAAATCGACATCTTCCTAAAATGAGGCCTCCAGACCTGTACGCAGTACTCAAGGCGTGGCCTGACCATTGCCTTATACAGAGGGACAATCACCTCCTTTTCCCTGTTAGCAAACTTTCTATATTTCATTGACAAAAGCCCATGACCTGCTCTTGCAGCCTGTCTGCATTGTTCAGAAAACTTCATATCTGACTGCGCAATTACCCCCAGGTCTTTTTCATTCTCCAACTCCCTGAGTGTAGTACCACACAGTTGGTACGTTTCTCTGGGGTTACTTCTACCCATATACAGTACTTTGCATTTGTCAATGTTAAACTTCACTTGCCACTTCTCAGCCTATCTTCCCAAAGTTTCTAGATCCTGTAGTAGCACACTGCCATTACTGTCATTAACAACCCTGCCAACCTTTGTATCATCTGCAACTTCGACATTAAGCCTGATATACCTTCATCAATATCATTGATAAATATACAAAACAACAGTGGACCCAACACCGAACCATGTGGGACTCCACTAATAACATTAGTCCACGAAGAGCAGCGCCCATTGATCATCATCATTATTAGCCATATGGGTTAAGGAAGCCTGAGGCTTTTGCTGCACCAGGCAAAAAAAAAAAAAAAAAAAATTGAGTGACCTGAAAGAGAGAGAGAAGGGAATCACCAAAAAAGAGAAGAATGATGATACCCATGACCCTGGACGATACTCATAATTCTTGGTGTGTCAAGCCCATACTCACACATAGGAGACTATTTGCGCTTCTTCCTATGAGTGCTGGAAATAATACATTTAGTTTAGTACGTGTATAGTTGGGTCCACCTCCTCGTGGTCTGGAGGGGTACCGGGAAGCAGTCTTCCTGGTGCTTGCTGCTTTCTGGTAACTAAGTGGCCAGATACAACTAAGCATAGCACCACACTCAATTTTGGCCATTGTACAGAGTTTTGTATATCGTCACAGAGAATGATGGCGGAGTTGAACTAAACGTTTAGGGTCGCCTGACATAAGGCACATGTCCACATTGGGTGATGATACTAAAACGGGCCACGTAATTTTTGTCTGTACAATATGTGTTTTCACAGGCTGACTTTCACATTGTGAGAGCGGAAAAACTCTGCTTCATCTGCCTGAAATCGGCTAACTACAGTCGCGATTGAAGAGCACTAAAGAATTCCTCCGGTAACAGAAGGAAATCGAACCTACACCTCTACAAACGAGTGTCAAGCGGCAATATATCGTGCCTGCCGACTAAACTGCCACACATAGCATACAAAAAAGTACAAAATTTATAAACTACCGTCTGATTTAAAAATGTTAAAATTGGTTATAACTTCAATTTTTTTTTAATGCAATATTTAATGATATTCAACATATTCGTAAATACGCCAAGATTTAAAATTGGTTATGAGTTGATTTTTTCCCGAATACGATATTTAATGATATTCAATGTTTTACGTCAATATTCAACATATTCGTAAATACGAATTCAATCAATGTATTAAAATCTGTCACCAATTCAATAAATATTGAACAAATGAATTTTATTAAAGCAAACATTGAAACAAGCAGTACTATTTGAATTTACAAAGATTTAAAGAAATTATAATCTCACCTTAATTCTTATTTTCTTTGCAATATATTTCTTATCTTCCAATACACTTCAAATAGTTGTACTAAAATTGGTTAGAGTTACGGATCTTTATTACTTCTGACTCTAATACTTTAATTGTTTTTTTAGTTTCAGATCTTTAATTTTATTTTCATAACCTAATAACTTCAGTAAACTGAAAAATACCTGACATATTTTTAATGACTCCCAGAATGCATCAAAAAATTACGAGATTTGATCCACCTACCGGAAATTAAAATTTACTAAAAAACAATACACTGTTAAAATGGTAAAATACAAATAACATTAAAAGTGCGCTCAAATTACAAATACGCAATGATAGCTTTTATTAAAAGCACTCATTTTTTAGATTAATCTTAAAATATCCTCTATGTATTTCCAGGATACTGCCCTTATCCCGAGGAACTAGAATGTGATGGGAAAGTCGATATTCAATGCTACCTGGATCTCGACTGCCCAGGAGATGAGAGGTGTTGTGGAGATGGATGCGTAATGTCTTGCAAAGTTCCAGTAGTTAATCCTCCACCGCCTGTTCCCACCAAAAATTTTATTCTAGAGAGTCTAAAAAATGAAGATTACGAAGATTACCCGGTACAATGAAATAAGAAGCATTCAAAGCTAAATGCCTCTTTTCTTTTATTTAGAAATCGGGTTTTTTTTTTTGGTTTTTTTTAAGGAAACTTATTGATAAAGAATTTATTAAATATGATCTATAATTAGAAGAAAAATATATATTATAATATGGTTTTAAATTGGATCAAAGTGTATTTCCATGCTAATATTCTGGAATAATATATTCCACAGTATACAAATAACAATATTGTGAAAATAAGCATGTTAAATTGATATATTGACTATAACTCAATCGGCCTTCTGTAATTTATTTTTTACAGATGTAAAATACCGTTTGTTATATGTAATCCATTCTGCGCCTTCGCTGTAGCGAGGTGGATTGTGTTACTGCACATGCACCCCGTGTGGAAAAGGACTGGGTGGGATTTCGTCGCGTTCAGCAAGAACTCGCATTCAAATGGAAGGAACCTATGTAAACATTATGAACATCATGATCGTGTTTGTTGGTGTCGGCCTGGAACTGCAATGATTATTGCATATAATCCCTGAAGTTCAGGATTCTCATCTGTGAGACTTGCCTGTATTTTGAAGATAGTTACAAGTTTAATTTAATTTTATTATATATTTATATTTTTCACGAAATTGAAGCCTTATTTTATTTCTAAACCATCCATTTTCGAATGGTTCAGAAATAAAATAATAATAAAATCAATTTTTCACCATTTCTTATGAAGTATTGCATGCACGAACTACTTTTAAAAATTTTTATATGGCGGGTTGTTTCTCGGTGGTAAATTAGGGTTGCATTAGAACAAAAATTCTTAACTAGGGAGGTACGCCTCCATAGAGGGACTGGGTGGTTGGTCCACAAGAGATGTCTCCAATTGTTTTTTATTTTCTTGCTCACCCATTCATTTTCAAGTTGCTTGTAAAGCAGATTGTACTTTGAGCAGAAAAGGTCTTTTCAAAATTTAATTATTGACTAAAATGAGAAAACTTAACATAGCAGTAGCAGATCCATGAAACATACTCCGAGATATGCATGGAATGACACTAGAGAATAATATATCTCTTATATATATGGCATCACAGACCTAGCTTATATCTGCCATAGATACCAGAGAATAATAATATTATTATTTAACAGCTCCCAGGCGTTACCCATATCCGAATATGCGTTATGTTTGTAGAAGTGTGTGTTCACACAATGATTTGCACGTGGTGCGGCTGAAAAACTTGAACGGGAAGAACCTACTACCTGAGTAGTTAGCCGATTAAAGTTCCTCGATGACGCGAGGAACTTTAATGGGCTTTTTTGACTCCCTGGCTGAGTTAGTCGGTCTCAGGTGTAGATAATAAGGTTCCCCCCCAGAAACTGGGATTTTTCGTCCAGCAATCTACTGTTCACAAATTTAGAATGGAATAAATGGAGTTTCAAAGAAAGGAAGTCAAAAAGTTCTGGGTGTTTAGTAGGGTTTGGAGGATGATATACGCAACACATGAATTTGACAGAATGGGCTAAAAAAGATTGTAAGCCAGAGGAGATTGATATGAGGAAATTCCGGCTTAAGAAGTCTGACAAGGAATATCAAGTGGATATATGCACAATCCTCACCTTTAAAGGGAAAAGAATCGCAGAACGAAAAATTAAGGTGAATTGAGATGAGTGGTGGTTGAGATAACTGATAATTTAGATTCCATAAGAAAAAGTAAGTGTGGTAGGTTGGAGTTGGAAACAGACATCATTGAGATTGGAAGTATATTCCTAAAATGAAAGAGATTATATGAATTTGACTTTTCATTACGTATTCAGTAGTAAGGTAAGAGGGAGACTGTATGAAGTAATGAAATGTGTGGATATGGCACACACAGCAAAAATATACTCATGGCCTTGGGTGTATTTTTGATATAACATGGAAATAGATCTTGCATTTACTGTACACTGTTCGATCTCCCTCTGATCATTATCTGGCAAAGTAGAGGTAGGAACATTATACTACTGTACTAGATGATTCGAATGCGTACGAGAGAGCGAGCAATAGGTTGTCTGTGGACTATCTTAGTAGCCTGCTGCAAAACATAAATAATATTAGATGAACCCATCGTAATCTCAAAAAACATCAATCATACACAATGATAAAAGAGATGGGGGTTATTAGAATTTTGCTGTGCAGAATAAACACGAGTTTCAGCAATTGGTGACATCTACCAGCTGGTATTGCCTTGTGCAATAGAGGTCAGCCATTTCTCTGTGATATGAACGCCACACTTTTAGATATCTATGATCTTAGGGTTCAGTGCTGGGCCCCATTGTTGTTTCCTATATTTATTAATCATTGGTGAAGGCTCAAATTAATGTCTAAGTTTGCAGAACACAAAGGTTGGGAGGTTTAGCATTAGTAGAAGCATACAATGCAAGAAAGCAAGCTTATGCAGCATCATAAAAAAAAAAACCTCACACTTCACCCCTTCATTCGTTCCAACTGCCTGTCCAGCTCAGACTTAAATTTATTTAGGCTATCAACTTCCACAACAAAAGATAGAAGTCTGTTCCACTAATCAACCAAACGCTGGCTACTAATCAACCAACCGTAAACTTCCTCACATCCATTCTACAACTGTCTTTCCTCAATTTGAATCTACGCTCCCTCAGGTTCATAATCTCAGCAAGAGGAAGAATCCCATCAGCATTCAGCTTCCTCAACCCATTCAAGGCCATATACACCTCAATCAGATCACCTCGCAGGTGCCTACTCTCATGGCACAGCAATTTGCAGAACTTAAGCCTTTCTTGGTAAGAGTACCCCTCTGTTCCCCTCACTAATCTTTTTGCCCTTCTTTGTACTCGTTCTAGCAACTCTACATCCTTCCTAAAATGAGGCCTGCAGACCTGTACACAGTATTCTAGGTGTGGCCCGACCATTGCCTTGTATAACGGGATAATAACCTCCCTGTCCCTGCTAACAAAATTCCAATATATCATTGATAAGACTGCATGACCTGCCCTGGCAGCCCACCTGCACTGCTCAGCAAACTTCGTATTTCACTGCACAATTATCCCCAGGTCTTTTTCACTTTCCACTTCCGTGAGTGCAGTTCCACACAGTTGGTACGTTTATCTTCGGTTATTGCTACCCATATGCAGTACTTTGCATTTGTCAATGTTGCCACTTCTCAGCCCATTTGCCCAACTTACCTAGATCTAGTTGGAGTACAATATTGTCTTTACTGTCGTTTACAACCTTGCCAACCTTTGTTGGCAGGGTTGTTACACAAAACAACAATGGGCTCAGCACCGAACCCTGTGGAACTTCATTAATAACATTTGTCCACTAAGAGCAGCGTCCATTGATTACCACTCTCTGTCGTCTCCCACTCAACCATCTCTATCCATTGTAGCCACTTACCCTTAATGCCATACCTCTCAAATTTGTACAAGTCTTTCCTGAATCCAAGTATATATCAAAATTATTTTTCACATTCAGTTCCTTTGTGACTACATCATAGTATCCAATCAAATTGGTCAGACAAGACCTCCCTTTAACAAACCCATGCTGTGTCTTAACTATGATTGCATTTTTGTCTAGATGATCCTGCAATGCTTCTTTAACCAGACTCCATTATTATCCCCAGAGCAAAAGTTAAACTAACAGCTCTATAGTTACTTGTGTCACCTTTTGAGCCCCCATTGTGAATTGGTGATACATTTGCACACCTCCATTTCATGGGGACCGCCCCTGAGTCCAAGGAAGCTCTCATAATTATTGCTAAGGGTTTGTTTACTTCCTTTGCTGCCTCCTTTAATATAACTGGATAGATCCCATCCACCCCAGGTGCCTTTTTTTTATGTTTAACTTCAACAATTCTGTAAATTGCATGTTCTCTGGTCGATTTGCCTGTTTTGATGGACGAAAAACCCGTTACTGGGGATAAAACCTTGCTATCTACACCTGAGCCCGACTACCTCAGCGTACTACACTGACAGTGGTAGAGAATGAAAAGGAACCGGGGGTATTTTGTGCACACAGATATGAAGTTTTCTGAGCAATGCAGACAATCTGGAAGAGTAGCGCATGGTGTATTGTCAATGACACACGGGAATTTTTCTAGTTGGGATAAGATTATTAAAGCTGCTGGAACGAGTATAGAGAAGGGCAACAAGATTAGTGAATCGAACAAAGGGTTGCCCTTACGAAGAAAGGCTTGAAGTTTCGCAAATTACAGTATCTGGAGACTAGGTACCTGCAAGGTGACCCGAGGTGTATTCAAAGCCTTGAATGGTTTGCGCATGCGCAATGCTGATGGGATCTTTCCTCTTGCTCAGAATAATCGCCTGAGAGGATATAAATTCAAATTGAGAAAACACGGTTGTAGGATAGATGTGCGGAAGTTTGCTTTTAGCCAGTGGGTGGTTGATTGCTGGAATAAACTTCCACCTGTCGTTGTAGAAGCTGATAGCTTTATCAGATTCAAGACAGAACTATTCAGACATTTGGAGGCAGTGGATGGGTGAAATGAGAAGGGGGAATCTTTTTTTTGGCTGATGCTATATAAGCTTGCTTTCTCGCATCATGTACCTTTACTAATGCTAATTCCTCCGTGTATATTATCTGTAAACTGCATGTTCTGATGTCTTTATTTTTTTTGTGAGCTGGACGAAAACCGAATTTCCGGGAGGAAACCACGCTACCCTTTCCGGAGACCGATCAACGTAGCCACGTTGTGGGAAGAAGGGAGAGAGAGAGAGAAAAAAAAAAGCCCCATAAAATTCCTTTCGTCACCGACAGGGCTTGAACTCAGGGCTTTTTCACCCTGCATGGGGTAGCAGTTGGCAGGATTTCCAACTGTGCTACCGAGGACCACAATCCAAGGCTGCCAGTTTGTCTCATGGAGTTTTGTCAATTACATATAGGAACTTTGCTCACAGACATTAGGCGAGTATCCCATTTTTCAAGGCAATGGCTAGGGCTGCACCTTGAACACTGCATACAGGGATGGAGGCCTCAATTTAGGAAATATGTAGATCTGCTGGATGGGTGCAGAGTGTGAATGACATTGAAGGAAACGAAAGTGTAGTCTTACCAAGCAAGGCTTGTTTTACAAACTGCAGCATCTGGAGAGTAGCCACCCTGCAAGCTGTTAAATGGATTTGGAAAATAATGTGAATGGCAGAGGTTTGCCTTCAGCCAGTGGTGGTTGCATGTTGGAACAAACTTCCATCTGTTGTGAAAGTGGACAGTTTGAATAAATTCAAGAACCAGTCAAATTATTGGAGTGGGATGGACAGGTGATGTGGAAGTTTTTTTGGCTGATGCTTTATAAGCTTGCATCATATGCCACTACACATTCGTACACGTTTTTGTGAAAAGCACCAGATCCTCACCTGGGATTAACTCAGCCACATAAAATAAGTCCCTAAAAATTCTCGTTCGTCGTTAAAATTATTCGAATTGAAGCTTTTAGTGCTGCATGTGGGTTGATGATTATTAGGACTGTTCTACCTGTACAGAACTAGTTGGCAATGTCAGATTTTGGCTGTCTGTGGACCCTATCAAACGTTTAGATGGGCCCTAAAAATGCTGTGGGCCAAGCAACTGCATTCTTCCAGAAGCCACTACAGCCTTGAGAACTCTAGTGCAACCATTAAATGCACCTGTCAATATGCCTCGCCAGTGAATAGGGAACATGGAGAGGAATTGTTCTATCCTCTCAGTGAAGCACTCATCTCTACCCATATATTTTCATCATGAACAACTTTTTGGCATAAAATTTATAAAACGTCTTCCATTAGATGGTTTATTTTTTTTTAAAATCTCACATCAGATTAAGGGAAATTATAAAAAAGTAAAAAACTAAGATGTGATAAATCATTGACAGTTTCCAATCCAACTGAGATATTCCTGCATTCACTTTTCAGAGTAGGTCATGATTATGGCAGTTACTTCAAGGTTCACTGTAGAAGTCACTATTCTTGAAATGATATTGACAAGGGAATTAATAGGTAATAGACAGATGAAGGTTGGGTGGTTAAATGATGCAAGCCAAACTAAGCTTCTTTAGAAGTTGGTCTGGCTTCATGGTGACAGAAATGGCAGTTACATTTTAATATGCTGCCAAATGTAAGATTCAACATTTGGGAAATAAACCAAGGATAACTTCCAAACAAGTGTGGACAGTTTGGTTTTTGGTTTTTTTTTTTTAGGAGCATTAGCAACTAAGGCCATATTGCTCCGGGATATGCGGTGGTCATTCCCTGACCTTTCCGCATCCTCCGTATTTGGTGGTAGTGTGGACAGAGTTAAAGGGTGAACGTGAAGAGAAAGAGTTGGATGCAGTTATGCAGACATGGTTACCATGCAACTTAAGCAGGTAGTCAAATGGCACAGGCCACTTATATGCTTACTTTGTATCTATGGAAGAGGAGTTATTGCTCCACTTTACACTATCCTACAAAAATTTATAGGGCACCGAAAACATTAAAAATAACTAATGTCATGTTCGCTTACATTTGTAATGATTGTTTCAATGCATTACAGAACTTCCTATTAACTTCCAGTAGAAAGTTGGTGGTAACAGGTTCCACTCTCTCCCCCAACACAGTGAACCCCACTGTTGAAGAGGACTATCTTGGCCTTGTCATAATCCTGCATTCCAATTCATCCAAAAGATGTTCAGTAGGGTTGAGGTTTACCACTGCAATGCTATATTATTTTCTTCAGCTGCATTCAGCCATTTGTGATGGGCATTTTTGCACTGGAATGAGCCACTACAGTAGATACATTATACTGATGTATCCAGTCAGCAACCTTTAAGGGATGTCTGAAGCATCTATTGGAATGAAGTGGATCCTAGAGTTAAATCCCCTGTAGACATCCAAAGGGGAGGACATATCCCCCTCCTTAATTTGCGCATTTTTCTGTTAAAAAAGCAGTGGATTTCATGAAGTAATTGGTATTGCCTACAAAACACTAATCTAACCCCCACCCCACAAACAAAATATCTGGTTCAAACTATGGCAGCTTACAGTAAATCTAAATATTGTAATTTGTCAATATTTATATACAATATACACCGATGAGCCAAAACATTATGACCAGTGAGTTATGCAAATCAGAACTGCAGGTGAAAACGGCACGTGCACAAGTCGGAACAGTATAAAAAACACCTGATACTGAGCTCTGCTAATCAGTGTTACTCTTGTTCTTCAGATTGGAAAGGAAGCGGACTTAAGCGAGTTTGACAAGGGCCGAATTGTAATGGCCAGAGCATATCTGAAACTGCACGGCTGCTGGGGTGCTCATGGTCAGCTGTGGTTAGTACCTACTGACAGTGGTCTGAGGAGGGTAAACCCATGAATTGCTGGTGAGGTATTGGACAACCACGGCTGCTCGAGGTGAGCAAAGACTCTCCCGGATGGTACATGGCAACAGAAGGGCGACTGTGGCACAACTAGCTGGTAATTGGAATGCTGGTGACGGGAGTAATGTGTCACAACACACAGTACATCAAAGCCTGCCGAAAATGGTGCTGCCTAGCCACAGACCGCTTGAAGTGCCCATGCTAACCAGTTCACCGGCGACATAGCCTACAATGGGTATGCATCAAAACTGGACCTTGAGTGGTTGGAGGGTTGTCTGGTCCAATGAATCACGTTTGCTGTTGCTGTTTTTTGGTTTTTAGGAGCATTGGCAACTAAGGCTATATTGCTCTGGGATATGCGGTGGTCATTCCCTGACCTTTCCGCATCCTCCGTATTTGGTGGTGACAGGCTCGAACCCCAGTCTAATCAAGAAGCGTGTGCTACACACTACTGCTCCTTCCCACCTGGCTATGGAGGCGCCCTTTCCTGTTGCACAATGTGGACAGCCGGGTATGTGTGCATTGTTTACCTGGGGTAGTGATGGCGCCTGGATGCACTGTGGGACAAAAACAAGCTAGTGATGGGGGTGTCATGCTTTGGGCAATGTTCTGCTGGGATACCCTGGATCCAGTCATCCATGTCGGGCACTCTGATGTCTACACCTATCTAATCAGTGCTGACCAGGTACACCCTTTCATGGCAACGGTCTTCCCCTCTGGCAGTGTCTTCTTTCAGCCGGATAATGTGTCATGCCACAACCACTCGGATTGTTCAAAATTGATTTGCATAACATGAGGAAGACTTCTAGGTATCGCCCTGGCCTCCAAATTCTCCACACATCAACCCCACCGAGCACCTGTGGTTTGTGTTGGAACAGCAACTCCGATCTGCGGCATCTCAACCACAGACTTTACAGGAGTTAAAGGATCTGCTGATTACGTGTCGGTACCAGATACCACAAGACACTTTTAGAAATCTTGTAGTGTCCATGCCTCACTGGGTATGAGCTGTTTTGGCTAATCGGTATATGTATACCAGAAAGATTTTAAGAGTATAGTTTTGGTTTATATACAAAGTAACCAAGATGTCCCTCTAGTTTGCAATGGATACTGCAGACAAATGAATAAACATCTGACTTGTAATTTGTAGTAATCTCTCAAAGTTTTGCTGCTTACCTTAATTGTGCAAATCCTTGATGGCATGAAGACTAGCCAATAATCGATTTGCTTCCATATTTGTTGCACGATAGTAGTTTTTTTTTTTTTTTTTTTTTTTTTTTTTTTTGGTAGTTATTGGCGCATCGGCTTCTGTGGCCATAGTGCACCTCCCAAGGTTTTTTGCAGTACTTTGATCCAAGCCCGAGGCGGGATTCGAACCCGCAACCTTTGGGTTGCCAGGCAGGCGCTTTACCCACCCGGCTAGCCCGGTCGGCCACGATAGTAGTATATATCAGCACAATGGTATTTGTGATACAAGGGTCTTTAGGATAATCTTGGTGGCTAGTGTGACACACCATATTGTTAACACAAAGTTTGGAGAGTGGAATGGCCAAGAGATTGGCTCATCTCTACCAATCCATTTTCTCAGAAATTCGATGTCGAGATACTGAGCTCCAACTTTATGTAGCACTTATTTAGCACCTCAAATTCTGCAATTGCAACCACACGTTGCTCTACAAGAAGAAAGTACTCTCCTCACTGGGGGTCTAGCTTTTCTCCATATCCCAACAATAACTTTCCAGGCAGATGGACTGACAGAACTTGGTGATGCTGCTTTCCATATATAAACTCCCCTTAACTTAATTATATTAGTCAACAGAACTAATGACCTGAAGGTTAACTATGAATTCCATTGTGGCAATAGTTGCTGCTACATTTAAATGACCATAGCAGGAGATACGTTACTAGCCAAATACACTGTGCCATCCAGAAATGGTCCATCCAAGAGCAAACAGTGCCTGAGGTTCTATTGCTCCTCCTATTCCAATTTATAAAAAAATTGCTATAGAGAAAGGAAATATTTAGATTTTAAAAAATAATATTTAGCTGAAAAATTGACAAGAAACAAAACACACATTTCAAAAACCAAATATAATTTTTTTTTGAACCACTGACCTAGCCTGCTTACTAACAATTTCATTTTTAATTGAAAACACTGCCAGTGATCTGTCATTACAGGTAAGTTTTAATTAATTTCAATTTTGAGAAATTTCTTTCAGTATTGGCAACTATTATGTATAAGTTCAGTAAATACATAGTGCTATATATATTTGGGAAGGTATCATTCATATTTTATCATGGATGAACTGAAGAGCTTATCACAATACATCTTTCTCAGTAGGAAGAATAAAAAGATTTTAACTTTGTTTTGCTAAGCCCTGTGTTTGTCATGTCAAATACTAGCATTTGAAAATGTACAGCTTTCATACTGTCTACGGTAAAGGATGTCTATAATATATTAAGTGGTACTTGATTTCCCCATCAATTACTGCTTAATATATAACAATTTTTTACAAAAACTTGGTTTAAAGTGTAAATGTTCCCCAATCACTAAGCAGCTGTAGTAATTTACCCTGCTGCACCACCCTAAAGACATCCCTGGCACCACTGCAAGGTGCACCCACATTGAGGTGTACTAAGGTAAGCAATAAACTTTAAGAGATTTACTACAAATTGTAGTAAATCTATCAAAACAAGCCACATATCTATAGTTTCATTCATCCATTGAAATCTCTGGAGGAACTTTGTGCATGCCCTGTACAACAGATTAAAATGCAGAAAGCACCAAAAAATTATTTTACAGTCTTAAATAAAATCTATTAGCTTACAAAACCTGGTGGCAAGGAAGGTAGTAGTACTACTATCTTTCTTGCCACTAAGAAATTTAAGTCCTTTAAATATTTTTGTAACTACTAGAAATGACTTGGCCAAACCACAGTTTGACAACAACACGTTATTCATGATAAGTTTTCTGCAAGGCATTTTTATAGTCTTCTACAAGTCTTGGGGTTCACAGAAAAAAAAAAAAAAAAAAAAAAAAAAATTTTTCCCCTATTACTGTACTAGTCGTTAAGTGAAACAATATTGAAATGTTTCAAATTTAATAAATTGTTACAGTAGTTTGTTTTATTTTCAAGCAGTATAACTTTTGTTTAAAAAAACAAAAACAAAATAATAAATAAAACACTGAATGGAAAAATACCCACTTCTAAAAGATCCATAGACTGAATTTATGTTTTGTTATAACATATTTAAAAGAATCTGGCTTTTCTAAATATGAAAATTATTAACATATCCTGAGAGACTTAAATAAGAGTTCTGAGAATATATTTATCTTCATGCTCCTCTCTAGTTGATAAAAATTCAGAATTCATGTTGGGATTTTTTGAAATGAACACAATTGTATGATGCTTGAAGCTGATTTATATTCTTAGGAAGTTGGACAGATCTGCATTTTTATTATTATTATTTTTTTGCAGTTTTAAAAGAGGTAGCCTTTGATCCCCCCCCCCCCATTTTACATTTCACTCTGCACTATTTAATTTAGTAGTTTTTTTTGTTTGGTTTTTACATGAACTATACACTGCGTAAACCAAAATTACTATTTAAAAACTAGTTTTATATCTGCACATTATAATTCGCTATTGTTTGTCTTACTTTTTTAAATTAAAGGTTAGACAGACAGACAGACATTTTTAAAGTTTATGGCCACCTACTGTGTGAGTTGGTAATCACTGATATTCACTTCTCTTCTTAGACTTTCCAGAAGGTTAAATAATTGTTGGCACTTTTTTTTTTTTTTTTTACAGATTAAAGAAGTCTGACTAAATCAAGATGTTTCTTATCTAAATTTACCACTGTCTGGTTTTCTTCCTTTTTTTTTTTGGCTTTACAGCAGTAGGATGCATTCTTTTTCATCTTTGAATGGTATTAGTTTTGTGACTGACACTGCACTAAAAACAGTTTTAAAACAGCACAACAGCCACATGATATTAAATAGTATAACTTAATTTAATAAAATGCATGATATACCTAAATTTTTGGCAATACAGAATTTATAAAAAATCTTCAGATTAAACAGTTCAAGAAAGTGAATTTACTACAGCCTGTTCTTTCTTCGTTCCTTGCAAAATTGTTCAGTTACTTTCAAATCCCATCACTAATAGTCTTGATAACCACAAACAAATGTTTCTCGAACCATAACACAAAAAAAAAAAAAAAAAAAAAAAAAAAAAAAAAAAAAAATCATAGCCCTCATTTTTTTTTTTTTTTTAGAGAAATTGTTAAAAAAAAAAAAAAAAATTCCTCAAGATACAAAGTCAGACCAAAATATTTTACATGCAAAACATACATTTTATGAACAGGACCAACCTTTATGTCAGTATAGGTCAGATTTACAATTTTTCTTCCTCTTCTGCAATATCATAAGAATACAAATAAAATGAATCAAGAATAAGAGAAAAAAAAAAAAAAAAGCAATCCCCAAAATACAGTTCATCATACATGCTACTTACCCTTTCATTATCTTCTAATGTAAACCTTAAGTTTGAGATTAGAGGATACCAGTAATCAAAATTTATCTTGTCAACATGACAAATACTAACAATACAAGCCTATACATGTTTTACCAGAAAAACCACATGTCAAAATCATTCAACAAGTTCATTTTGGAGTGCAGCTCATACCATATTTCTGAAGAATATGCTATATGTTTGCAGCTAAATTCTTGATTCTAAATTGATGCATTCACTTTTTTTTTTTTAATCTTCCAAAGAATTAACTTATACAGTTTGCTTCAAAAACTTTTTATATTTATGCTTTTTTTTTTTCAGTGTATGTACAAATATCTTTGTTACTTTGAACATTTCTTAGAATACAAAGTTCAGTTCTGTATTCATTTTTAGATCATATAAATTTAGTGGCCACTTCTTGCAAAAGTTTTGATTCAGTTATGATAGTTTATATAATGTGGCTGAGTAAAAAATCTTAGCAAATTACAAACAAGCAAGTTAAGCTAAATAACACTTGGGTGTAAAAAAAAAAGAAAAAAAAAAAAGTGCTTTAGTATAAAAGTTTCAAAAACTAATTACACATAAAATAATTATACAAGCAAAGTGTAAAACAGTTTTGAAAGATCCCAAAAATGCATTACTTTTGCATTTTTATGCTTGGAGATGTGAAATCATGTAGATGTATGTAATTGGTGATGGATTCCAGTGCATGTGCTCTTAGCCATATACAATTTAACTTGGCACATCATGACCTAAGTCTCCAGTGTATCATTAAAAATCAAATCCAATCGCCAAAGTGATTATTATTTGTACTGTACATGACTAGACGTCATAATTTTTATAACGGAAAAACAAGCTTTCTGTGCACCTTGGAAAGTCTCAAAATTTGACATTTGACTTGAATTGCAACAAGGTTTTGGCACATGCAGTAAGAAAACAAATAGCTATGATAATGATGCATACACACTTTTCCAAGACTCCACAAACCAATACATGCATGAACTAATCATAAACTATGGATATCAATTCATGCTCTTTGCAGTTTTTGATTTAGAATGATGCACCTAAGATGAAAATCTCCACACACTAAGATGTGCAAGGCACCATGGCCTTTTGGTGGCTATGAAAAAGTTCCAAAACTAACTATATAAGTTGCATTTTGCTTGAGAGGTGAAAAATCTATAATGAGATGAAAAATAGGCTGCTTCTTAAGAAGGTATAATATTAAAATTATGTGATGTTGTCAAAACGGCTTGCTATCCCAAAAATGTAAAACATCTAGACTTACAGTTCACTTCCATTTATATAGATCTCTCAAGGACACTTGATTTGGCAGAATCCTATTATATACGTTAAACTGTTCTTAGATTTTAATGGATCTGGAATGCTTCTTGACTTAGATAGGTCATAAATGTTGTGTTATTCATCTTTAAGTGAGATGCATAGATTTTTTTCCCCCTTGGCTCTGCTTGTGTGTGTGTGTGTGTGTGTGTTGAGTGAGAGAGCATAAAGGATATAAAATTTCTGTGAATACTTATGACATGATATAAACTGTTTAAATGAGGGCTATGAGTGACTAATTTTCAACAAGGCCTTGAATATATTTTTTTTTTCATGGAATTCTTAATTTTAGTAAATCATTTGCTCTTTCTAATCATTGTAAGCAAAGAGTAAATTTTTACTCCTTTATACATGTACAACAAGAAGTTCAACTCTTACTTCTGAAATAGAAAGTGCAGAGAGGCTTACTTCTGATGAAATAAGGTCATGCTAATAGCGATTTTACAGAAAAGTAAAAAGTAGATTCCACAAAAAGTTTTTTGAAGACTAAATGAATTCCTGACAATCACTTTTCACTTAATATATCTTATTCATTTTGGATTATACAAATCCCTTGTGGGCTCTACATTCCAGATTGGTGTTTTTGAGCAAGTCTAGATTAGTTTCATTCTTTACCTCTTGCTTTTACTCAATCCAATTATAATAAGTGGAATAATGGTCACTGGTGTAGAGTTACTTTCATATTTTGAAAGAGAGAAAATAAGTTTTTTTTTTTATCTTAATTTGTAGATGAATTAAATAGGAAAGAAAAGTTCTCCTAAACTTGCACATCTGGACATCATTTTACTTTTTTCCAGCAAGAATATTTAGAAATCCTCTTCTATTCAGAGTTCTGCCACACTCAATTACATGCTGGAGATTAATCCTTTTACCTTCTATGCAGTTAAGCTAAAGCTTGGCTTTCTGCTCTCAAATCTGATTGGTGGATAAATTAGTATAATTTGTAAATACTGTTTCTATCTTCAGTTATAACACATCAAATATGTATATTTAATTGTTCTGAACATTTGCAAATTTATTTTGAAAAGAGGCCTTTTGACATTGCCGTTTCCTTGGAAGGTATCCTCATTAGTAAAGTTGAAACTGACAAAGACCTATGAGTTTTCTTTGACTCAATTTAAATTTTGCTCTTCATAATAATTCTCTTGACAAAATGCACAAAAACCATTTGGATTTTAAAACAATGTCTTTTACATGTCATCCCTCCTCAGTTAATTGCTGAACTTCACTGGACAATACTTTTAGCTGATTGTAAAACCAACCTATTCTACATGCTTCCCCAGTCTGGGAAGAAGTTGCCAAATCCAATTAAAAAAAACAACAGTTCCTCCTCAAATACTGGTTCTTCACACGTACAACATGTTATATTCCTCCTCAGTGAACTCTAATTCAAAAGTTGACTGTCCTGTATTCTGGAAGTAACTGGGAGGCAAATTCCCAGCAGATCATGTAAATTCAAGCCTGAACTAATTTCTCTACCCAATACACTTCATCGAATTGATGTGCATTTTCTGCCTTGCCTGTTCAGGTGTTAATTCTTTACACAGTGATCGTTTCTTTATTGCTTCTGATCAAATATTATTTCAAACTGACATGTAAAAAACATTGCCAAAATTTACTCTATGTAACCTAGTCAATAAACAGAATGATTTACACTATCTCCCAAAAGCAATCGTCAACTGGAAGATAGATTACTATATTACTCTTCTACATTTTTTTCTGTTTGATATTGACTCTTTCCTCTACAAATTGCTTGCAACAATATTTATCTTTAATCCAATTATGTTGTTGCTATAGTGGTTTGAATTTTATGTTGCTATATACAATATTATTGTATTTCCTTATTACTTTTTCTTTTTCTTTTATTGTTAATTTTAATGACATATGCCCTTCTTCCCTCTCAGCTGTTTTCAGGCATGTCATTTGTTACAAGTTATGGCATCCATACAGTTAAAATTGTGAAGAATTGCTGGGAATACCTGGTTTGTTTGTACTCCAACCCAATCTAACCTGTTCTAAAACTTACTTTTGTGGCTTGTATGTCACTGTACTCAGAATATTTGCAATAAATTGATTATCTGCCTGTATTAGAGCTTTGTTCTGTGAACCAAATTATTAAAATATAAAATACAGATGTAAAAATTAAATTTCAACACCACATTTACAACAATGAATAAGTATTTGTTGGCAAGAAATGTAATAAAGCATAAAACAAATTATAACATGCATTTACTTGCTGTATCATGCATGGTGTCAGTTTTATAAATAGTTCATATCATGTTCAGTTCATATCATGTTAATGCACAACAATGAACATGCATTAAAGACCATTTCAAAAACTATGCACTATATATTATATTCAAAAACTGTTGTTTTTTTTTTTTTTGAAGCTTAATATCAAGTGAGGGGGGAGAAGTGTCACATGAGTCTGGTAACTGGTATCTGTTGTAAGACAAGCACTTACTAGATTAATTCAAATCAAGTATAAAACTTGTGCGATTAAAACACACTTCACACACAAAAGTTCACAGCAAGACGTGTGCATGGAGGGGGGGGGGGAAGAAACAGATGTACAACATGTTAGTCATAACAAGACTTAACAAGCCAAAATTATTAAATTGAAATTAAACACTTCAATCATGTAAAATTATTGCTGTAATCAGAGCAAGCTTAACTTACAAGGAATTACTTTTAACTGTAGGTAAAGAAGTAAAAAGAAAATAAAATAACAAAAAATAAGAGATAAAGGGAACAACAGACAACTTCATTGGTAAGCATCTTACACCTCCTTCAGGTTCCCAAAGGGTTGCATTTCCAGTGAGCTGGTGAAAGGCACCCAAACATTTACCAATGCCACTATATGACCTAGGAAAGAGCAAACTAATGAAAGTATGAACCTAAATACTGTGGGCCTACTATCAATCATAAGAGAAAAAAAAAAAAGTAAGTTGACGCTGATCAGTGTCAAATCAACTAATCTCAATTGAACGCAAATATGCAAAATAAACCAAATCATACTAAAAGAATAGGAATGATAAAAGATTACTAATGACAGTATTTGCCATTTATTATTTGGTTACCATGTAGCTGTTTTTGGGTCCACTGAAATAAAGCTTTAAAATGGACATCTTTTCAACTTGAACACAATTAACCTGTGACTTCTGAAGAGCTATCAAAGATTCCCTCAAGCTGAAATAATTCTTTCAGGGAATACATAAATTAGTGAACAATGGGATGCATGCTGAAATGCTAGAGGTGACATTTAAAATTTTTTAAAAAAAAATTTAAACATGTTTTAATTGAGCATTCCCCCATAGTATTCCAACCATTTGCACACTGAGACTGCCATAATAGTAATGTATAATGGCATTAACTATAACCTTTGTAATAACTAAGACATGAAAATAAAGTGTTAAATTTGATGTCTTTCTGATGTTTGCAAGCCTAATTAGATCATACTGTACCAGTTCCTACAATATTATAAACTATATTTTTTTCATTCTTGATTTTATTGTGTATTATGTACAAGTGTCTTTAACAGGTTGATATACATGTGCAACTGAAAAACCCTACTTCCTTTGCCTGAGATTGGCTATCTAAAAATCAAGATTAAAGAGTCCTTTAAAAATTTCTCCAGTCTTCAATGGGATTCAAATCAAGACCTCTCCAAAACAAGTGGTAAACCCACTATACTGTCATGGAGAACTTTTAGTCTGTAAGAGCTACTACAGGCCTATATGTTTACAGTTATCAGTGAAGATTTGATATGAAAAATAAAATCTCTATTAAAAAGATACAGAGGACATGTTCTGAGAAATATGACACTAAGAATTACAAACAATAATAAAAACTGAGCTAACAAATTGAGAAAAGTTACACATTAAAAGATGGAATATGGTATTGCATCAGAATGTAATGCCCATTAAATTAATGTTCTGAAATGCATCAAGTGAAGGGCATTATTTGTGTTATGCAGGAGTAGGAATTGTTTAATAAAGAATCCTGAGGATTTCTATTATTAATTATTTATTAACTGCCTATGTTTTGGACATTCAACTAGGGCATTAATACTTCAGTCAGTCCCAGTTAGTAGGCTGTTCCCTAGATTCTTCTAGCCTTAGAAGGGAGCAAGGAGTCTCTCAAAAATTTTCAGGTGTTAATAATCCATCCCCTCTCCATCAAACCAGTTTTAGTATTAAGAACTAAAAAAAGTCTTAGTTCTTAATAATAAAAATCCTCACGATTCTCCACACAAGTCCCGTGTTTTCTTTTAAACCATTAAATTAATCTGTTTAACATTTTTCTTGTTGATTACCTTCGAACTTCGAGGTGTGGTAAGTTCATTTGTTTTAACATGTTACTAAAAAATCACCGTTCAGTCTGTGTACAGACAAAGAATTCTCACTCAGCCACATTACTTCAGTCTTTAGCACAAAACTAAGTTAGCTTCACAGCCAGCTTTCATTCACAAGTAATCTCTCTAATATATATATATATATATCCAATATATAAATACCTGATTTGCCAAATTTACCTAAAATACAAATTTACCTAATTTGTTACTAATGGTGTTGTGTAAAATTAGCTCTATGGATAACTGCAGTATAAAGTCAGACAAGCAATATTTAAACCAGCAAGACTAACAATGTTCCTTTATTTAATATACTAAAGAAAAAAAAAAAGTTTTCACAACAAATTCCAAAAATCATGATCCACATAAAGCATTAACTATTTGATGCATAACTGACAAGCAGCAGACATTTGGACGAGCGTTTACTTAGTGTGAAAAATCAGAACTGGCTCTTTTTACAGTAAGATGTCTGGAAAGACTATTTATGAGCACATGGAACTACTGAAAAGAGCACTTGTAAATTATGATATATGCAGTCACAAACTGTAAGTAATTCAACTTCACCAACAAGTACTTTTTGTATTCATACATCATCTGCAAATATGAATTAACTCTGCAATTAGAATAGACTAAGTGATAGGTGGACAAACTGAATATGTCTGTGGTTAATCAAATGATCATCACTCATCTCAAAAATAAAGTTCATTAATATGGAAAAAAGTCAATAATTGACTTAATTATTAAGTATAAGGACAACACATACCCAACCTGTGCTAATAAAATCTAATGAAAAAGGTAAAACATACAGAAAACAAATCAGACATTCTAAGATCAAGCAGACACACAATATTATTCTTGACTGTTTTCCATCTATTCCAGTTTAATTTCAGTGACTGATTCATGTCCTAAGGAATTCAATGATGTAATATGATGGTAGCTATAACTATTTCAATATGTGCATAAAATGTCAGGTGTTAACCACCAAAATTAGCACCTAGTTATTCATACAAGGGAGACAGAGCAGACGTTACTTAGCTTTTTCACAATGAAATGTAAAACCAATAAAATTTATTCTGAATGTAAACACTTATGAAATACTTACAATGATTGTATATATGTGATTACATTTCAAAATCTGTAACCTATTGTATGTTTTTTTTTTTTTTTTTTTAAATTTTGTTGGTGGTGAGGTAGGAGGCAAACAAAATTTATATTTTCCACAAATTCAATTCTGAGAAACAGCAAACCAGATTAGTAAGTGGACAATTCATACGTATTAGAAATGCTTGACAAAATTTGCTAATGGGATGCTGGTTTTGCATCAAATAAATGAATTGGTAATTATCAATAAGTAAATACTAACACATTTAGAAAAAAAAAAAAAAAAAAAACAATTATACCATTAATTAAATCATATGAATTAGAAAAAAAAAAATAGAATTAGGCCATTAAATCATATGGGGGTTAGAAAAAAGAAATCAGGACATTAATTAAATCACAAGAAGTACTAATCACAGGTGTAGTACAGTGAAGCTAAAAGAAAAGGATTTTGTACTTATTTGAGTTAAAAGGGATGTGAAGTTTTCTATACAAGAAATTATTGGCCATTTTTGTATAAAACAGAATTTAAATTACAACCCTTTTATACTGAAAATACAGCAATATGAAGGAACTATTATACAATCTTCTTTCTCTTTGTTTAAAGGATGTAGAAGTGACGATCTAAATTTCTATGAATGATACTCAATTTATGCATGCAGCTACCCTAGCATATTCCAATGTCATTCCTGTATTGGCTTCAAATGCATTTGAAGGGTATTCTTTCTCATCCTCTAGAAGGAAATAATTTTAAATTGTCTTAATTTATTAATAACACTTATGAGAGATCAAAAACATTTTCTGTGACATGCTCAGATATATAAGAAACAAAACTGACACCATATATAAAGTATCACTAAATGCTTGGTTTCGACCTACAGTGACTGAAATCTTAAAACATACACAAATGAGTTTCAGAGGAAGGCAAATTTAATTGGCCAGATGAAAATATGACAGCTAGTTCATTAAAATGGCAAGCTCATATTACATTATTATAATAATGATCCACTTCACAAGTCAGTCATCACTATTATGGGAAAATAAAAAAAGAAAGAAAAGAAAAAAAAAGCCACTGATAACTAAACACCAGTGATTACACCAATGATAATTTGTGAATAATGATACTCCTTTCAGGTAGAGGGGGGGACAAGAGAAAAAAAAATACTTAAAAATGTTAGAGTCAGGCTTTCTGCGTTTTAAATGAAACCTGCAAAGGTTTCCCAGCATATTCAAAGCCATTTAGAGTTTCCACTGCACACAACGCATCATCAAAACTAGACATGGTTACAAAACCATAGCCTTTACTTTGTCCAGTTCCTTGATCTCTTACAATATTAACCTTTTGTAATGCTCCATATTGAGAAAACAGCTGCCAAAGAGCATTTTCATCCGTGTCAGAACCAATGTTGTACACAAAAAGTGTGGGTCCATTTCCAGAAACGCTTAGTCCACCTCCATATGAATAAGCCCCAGTCATAGGGTTAAAGCGATTACGATTCTGCGGGTTTCCTTGTCGAAGTGGGCCCCCACCATAGCCCCCATGAAATGGTGGGGGAGGTGGAGGTGGTGTATAATAAGTAGGGGATGGCTGTCGCATCTTTTTTGAATTGTCTTCAGCAAACTTAATGGATAAAGGTTCGTTTGAACCAGGAAGGGTTTGACCATTATACTTCTCAATGGCTTGTTCTGCATTCTCTCTTAAATCAAATAGAATAAACCCAATACCTTTGCTTTGCCCAGTTTCATCCATTAAGACTCTACTCTGAATGATTCCCCCAAACTCTGCAAAAAGTGACTCAAGCTCATCTTGATTCATTGTTTTTGGCAATCCCTTGATGTACAAGTTGGCATTTTTGATGTTTTCGCTACTTGGTCGTGCATATGCAACTTTGATCTTCTTATTTTGCAGCTGAAATCCATTAAGAGTGCTAATAGCTCTGGCTGCATCATCAGTTGATACATAGTCAACAAAACCAAATCCATAACTATAACCAGTTGGCTTGTTTCTAACAATCTTGCAAGATCGGATAGGACCTATACTTAAGAAAATACTCTTAAACTCCCCATCTGTCAGTGACTGTGGAAGATAGTTAATGATGAGATTGGTTCTGGGTTCCAGACAATCATTCTCCATTCTTAATCTTCTGAAATTATAGGAAGCTTTTTCTATTATTCAGAAATTGCAGGTTCAACTATTTACTGTAAATAATTCTGTAAAAAATAAAAAAAAACTATGTATCAAACATGTAAATTAGGTACATCCAACTTAAATTACTCAAAAATTAAAACTTAAAACTGTTTAATGCATAATTTCAAACATTATGATTTATGAAATGCTGCATTAATAAAATAATCAACTTGCAAATAGATCTGTAACTTTAATTATAAGCAACTTGCACTTTGCAAAAAAAAATAACTTTGTGGTCACTGAGGTAGAACTGTTCTACCTTTTCTAGAAAACTCCTGATTCTTTTCTTATTCAAAAGCAAAAGGACCTCCTCAGACTACAGTGAAGTCTTCAGAATTTGAGGCCTATGCATTAAGGGTCCAAAGGAATCCTTTTTTTGAAGAATTAATAAGAAGAATTAATAAAAAAAAAAAAAAAGACAACTGCTTTGGGTGTACAAGGAGCCGTGGTCCTGTGCTATAAGTTCGAACAGTACAATGAATAAGGCATTTATAGTCAGTTGCCTCTCTTATAATTTGATTAAATGATTCCTTCTTTACCCCATGGAATATATATACTGTTAACTACAATGATGAACAAATAAAGTAAACAATCACAAAAAACCAAGATTTTTTTTAAATTCAGTGAGATATATAATAAATGAAAAATTTGTACAGATATGATTTATCATTACCAGTAAATGCATAACACAAGAAAAACTTTGGATCAGTAATAACAGGTGTGATGTTACATCACAGAATTCAATAGGATTTAAGTTAGACAACCTTGCTTGTTCCATTGTTCTGACCTTTTTTTATCCCAAAACACACATCTCTAAAATATATACATTATACTTCCCTCAGAAACCTGGGAATAAATTATAGAAAACCTATAATCCACTCACAGGTCCACCACTATTACAGGATTTCTGAACTAAATTCAAGCCAATTTAAAAAGATAAATAAATAATTAATTTTTTTGCAGTTTGTTCACCAAACCCTACAATCTTCAAAAGCACTAGTTGCAAAGTACACAAGATCATCCCAACAAGCTTTGGTGGGATGATCTTTTTTAATATACAGGAATTTTGTTAGCAGGGATAAGGAGGTGATTATCCTATTGTATAAGGCAATGGTCAGGCCACATCTTGAGTACTGCATACAAGTCTGGAGGCTTCATTTTAGGAAGGATATAGAGCTGCTGGTACAAGTACAGAAAAGGGCAACAAGACTGGTAAGGGGAACAAAGGAGTGCTCTTACCAAAAAAAAAAGGCTTCAGTTTTGCAAACTGCATTGTCTGGAGACTAGGCATTAGCATTAGTAGAGGTATATGATGCAAGAAAGCAAGCTTATGCAGCATCAACAAAAAAAAAAAACAAAAAAACCTCCCATTTCACCCCTCCATTCGTTTGAAATACCTGTCCAGCCGAGCCTTAAATTTACTTAGGCTATCAACTTCCACAAGGGATGGAAGTCTGTTCCACCAACCAACTATCCACTGGCTAAAGGCAAATTTCCACACATCTATCCTACATCTGTCTTTCCTCAATTTGAATTTATGCCCTTTCAGGTGATTATTCTGAGCAAGAGGAAGAATCCCATCAGCATTGAGCATGCTCAAACCATTCAAGACTTTATACACCTCTATCAGGTATATAAAGTTGTTGTGTAGAAAGCCCTCTCAGGTGTATAAAGTTCCAGTGCAAAGTACTGGATCCCAGAAGTGAGGCAAGTCCAAGTGAATAGAAAGAATGATGTTCTATTCACTTTTCTACTTACTTCCCTCCATACACAGTTTTGTCATATGACAATGTCTACTAAACACATGACCATTCATTCCTATTGCTTTTCCACTTCAGTACTTATGTATGTTTAGTGATTCTGCCGGAGTTGGGGGGGGGAGAAGGCTAAGATAATACTGTAAAATTCATGAAACTGTATGGAGAATACAAATGTTTATGGAATGTAGTATCAAAACAAACATACCCAAGATGTGGCTTTATTAAGAAACAAAGCAGAACCATCACATACAGATCTCAATATTCTTTTCCTAGCTCTCAGTTTTTCTACCCCTACTCATCATTTCAAGAATATCTAAAGATTCATTGCATCATAATGCACTTTTTAAAACAGAGAGTATCCATTTTCTCACACTCACTTGCTAATTAACACAAAATACACTGGCTGCATGAACACTCACTGGAATGACTACTTTATACAATTAAACTAGAAGTGTAATTTGCATTTTTACATTAAAAACGTTTTTTTTTTTAACTGTCTTCTTAAAAATGTGGCTAGTAGCTCACTCCAGCAACTTGCCTGTCTACTAAATCCATATAGTAGTAATGGCAAATGATGCAAGAAAGCAAGCTTATATAATATCAGCAAAAAAAAAAAAAAATCTATACAGTTCACCTATCTGTACCCTCCGAGAATTTGTCTATTTCTTCCTTCAATTTATTCAACCTATCCACTTCCACAACAGATGGAAGCCTGTTCCAACAATCAACAACCCACTGGCTGAAGGCAAACTTCTGCACATCTTTTTTTTTTTTTTTTTTTTTCCTATGAAAACCCCAAACACAAAAGGTATCAAAACCTATAGTACTTAGTACCGTGCACGGGTTGAAGGAGAAGTAGGGGGGGAGGGGGATGCCGCAATAATCCTTCCTCAACTTGAACTCAGCAAGTGGAAGAATGCCATTAATGTTCATCTTACACAATCCATTCAAGGCTTTAAACACATCAAACAAATCTCCCCACAAGTGCCTAGTCTTGATACACTGCAATTTTTCAGAACTGAAACCTTTCTAGGTAAGAGCACCCATTCCAGCAGATCTACATCCTTCCTAAAGTGAGGACCACAGACCTGTATGCAGTACTCAAGATGTGGACTGACACACAGCCTTATACAAAGGGATAATCACCTCTTTATCTCTGCTAGCAAAGTTTCTGTATATCATTGAAAAAACTGCATTAGCTGTCCTGGCAGCATGCCTGACTGCACAGTTACTCCCCCCCCCACCAGAGGTCTTTTTCATTCACCACTACCCTGAATGTAGTACCACACAGCTGATAAGTTACCGAGGTTATTGCTACCCATGTAACAGTTGAATTTTAACATTTGTCAATATTAAAATTAAACTGTCATTTCTTAGCCCATCAACCCAATTTCCCCAGATCTTGTTGCAGTAGCTCACCCTGATGACTGTAGTTAACCACCCTGCCAACCTTTATATCATCTGTAAACTTGGACATTAAGCCTGATATACCTTCATCAATATCAGTGATAAATATTGAAAACAACAATGGGCACAGCACTGAAACCTAAGGAACTCCATTAATAACATTAGTACATGAAGAGCAGCACCCACTGATAACTACTGTCTTCTTCCACTTAAACATACCTTTATCCATAGCAATAACTTCCCCTTAATGCCACATTGCTCCACTTTGTACAACAGTATTTTATGTGCAATAGTATCAAAAGCCTTCCTGAAATCCAAGTCTATGATGTCAAAATTATTTTTGCATATAGTTCCTTGGTCACTGCATCATAGTAGCCTATCAGATTGGTTAGACAAGACTGCCCCTTAACAAATCCATGCTGTGATTGCAGTATAATTGCATACCTATATAGATGGTTCTGCATTACTTCTTTAACTAGTGATTCCATTATTTTCCCAAGGAACAGACATTAAGCTAAAAGGTTGGTAATTTACTTATGTCACCTTTTGATCCCCCTTCATGAATTGGGGGATACATTTGCACATCTCCAGTTCACAGGGACCTCCCCTGAATCCAAGGATGCTCTCATAATTATGGATAAGGGTTTTCTTACCTCCTTTGCTGCCACTCTTAATATAATTGGATAGATTTCATCCAAGTGCCTTTTTTACACCCATCTTCAACAATTTCTCCCCCACTTTCCTTTCAATTATCACACAGTCATTTAACTCCTCGTTAGAATTTGATAAACTTCTGGCATTCCCTTCCCTAAAGAATTCCTCATGGGTGAATGTACAGCAGCAAACAAAAAAACTGCATCACTTGTGAATTTTGCAAATAATGTGTTTTGTGCTGCATCGTGGGTTGCAGAAATGTTCAAAATGCATTTCACAGATGGGATATATATCTCTGTGAATGAAATCCAATAAAAAGTCTCCACCTGATATACCCAATTGCCATAAATATCTTCCCAAAGGGTAAAATGCATAATTAACGGAAATATGAGAAATCGTGCAAATGGCAATCATGACAACCAAACATACATTTTATTGCATTTACGTGTACAAACTGAAATGACAAAGTTAACATAATAGTATTATGTACTGTAAATCAGCATAATAAGTCCTCAATATTTTGTTGTTCCTCCTCAAGCTGCAATTACAGCCTTGCAACGATCTGGCATAGGGTTAATCAAGTTTTGGATATAAGGTTGCCCAATTTCGTGGTACCACACCCATACAATGCTCTCCTGCAGCGGAATCTTACTTGTTGGCTTCTTCCGAGAAATTTTAGACAACATTATGTACCAGCAATTTTCAATAGGGTTCAAATGTGGTCTATTGCCGGGCCAGTCCAACCTGTAATGCCAGCATTTCTGAGGTGTGACTGCACCTTAAGGGAGAAAAACGAGGGAAAACATTGGTGTAAGTATGTTTTAAGCCTTGTGAGACAAGAAGACAAACATCATTAAATCTAAATAGCATAAAACTTACCAATTTTGCAGTGTGGCAAGGTGTTGAGTCCTGTTGAAAAATGCAGTTTTGGAAGTCTATGTGGTGATCCCTAATAACGGGTTTCAGACACTCCTTCAAGATAGTGTACGTTTCGGCATTCACTGTTCCGTTAATAAACTTAATTTGCCTCACCCCTTTGCTTGTTATACATCCCCAGACTATTTGACCGGTGTGGAACTTTACAGTGGGTGTTATGCAGTCAGGATAGTATTTCTCCAATTTTCGTCTTCTGACATATTGCGTCCCATCTTAGTCGTGCAGGTTGAATTTCGATTTGTCAGAAAAGATGGTATCCCATTGTTCTCTTGTTCATGAAACATGCATTTTAGCCCAAGCAAGTCATTCTTCCTCATTTGTTGGGTCAACAAAGACTGCTTCTTCTTGGGCCGATAGGCATGCAGACCACATTCCAAAAGCAGTCTTTGGATGGTTTGTGCACTTGTTTCAACACCAGAGGCCATCTCAAAGTCCAGTTTTAGATCAAGAGCACTAGCATGGTGATTGAAGGCATAGCTGTTTCAAATATCAATTTCACGCTTTAATTTCAGCACTTCGGATACTGCTGACTGGTGGCAGCCTATTTTATCAGTGATAGCACACGTAGAAAGCCCTCCCTGGGTCATAGCAACAGCTACACCTTTTTTTTTCTTGGTGTCAACTGAACATATGGAGCCATGTTTACACCTCTGCAAAACAGGATACTTAATGGTGTGTATACCCTTCCAATGCCACATTTATAGAAATGGCTATGCAATTACTGTCTGATGCAATACCTTTGCTTTGTGACAAACAAAATGACTGTAGATGCAAAATACCTATTCAATTTGTTTGCAACCCTAGCAGGGTCATCAACAGTTATTAACCCATAGATATCAAGTGGCCCATTGTGATTCAACTCCTTCCTTCTACTGTTAATATAAACATAGAAATCTTTGCTGTTTTTCTTTGCATTCTTTGTCAGAGACTTCTCATAATCTGCCTTACCTTGCCTAACCTCCTTTATGACTTGATTACACTAATTAATAACTACCACAGGCTTCTGTATCACCTGATAATTTATATATATATATCTCTTGCACTTTTCTTCTCAGCCATGGGTCTCAATAGTTCATCTGACATCCATTTAGGCCTAAGCCTTGAACAGTATTTCTTCATTGGTATGAAAAGCCTAGTAGCTCCTTTGATTGCTTCCCACATATCATCAGTTGGTCTAACCAAACAGAATTTAAAAACTGGCTGAGACCACTGTACAAAAACCACACCCTTTACCCTCAACAGTAGTCATGTCCTTAATTAAATTCCACATTAGTATACTACAATAGCTGTCACCCAGTGAGTCCTTTACCTGCAGATAACCAGATCAAGAGTACTGCTTCCTCTTTTTACATATCTAACATGCTGCTACTGTAGAAAACAGTCATCCAAGAAATCCACAAGTGTTGCTAGTGTGCAAGTGAAAAACCGACAAATTTCAGTCCACATCTGGAAAGTTAAAATCTCCCATTATGAGACTGATTTACTGGTCAACTCTATTTCTCTGTATAGCTGTTCGGTATACTCATCAATCATTAGGCCTATAACACACTCCTAATCTCAATTTTGTTTTCCTAGTGCTTATATCGCACCAGAGTGATTCAACGTTACACTCGTCAACCGTGTCAACTGTATGCACTGCCTCAGATTTAATATGCTTCTTAACTAAGAGCATAACCCCTCCTGCATAACTCCTGTCCTTCCTGTATACATTGTACTACCCATTTTCAAATTCAGCATCACTTATATCTGAGCGACACCATGTTTCCACTATTCCTACAATGTTTACATTTGATGACTTAATCATTACTTCAACTTCATCAAATTTATTTACAATGCACCTAGCATTAGTGTACATGCAAGTATACCCGTACATGTTCTTACTCTTAGTTACCTTAACAGTCCATGTATTTATTTGTTTCATGGTGACTCACAGCAGGACCTAAATTCCCAGACACCTCTTTTCTGACTGTCTGCATGTACCAATAGTAGCGGTGCAAGAATTAATCTCACCTCTGCCTGCAGCTCTAGTTGAGCTATTAGTCTGTGTATCCTCCCCAAGCTAGTATTTTTCCGACACACCTATAACTGCCTCGACAGCATCAGCAAATATTCTTGCCCCCTTTTCTATTCAAGTGTATCCTATCCCTGTAAAAAGTCTCTCCTGTTAACAAGCAGACCACACCAAGAAAAATTCTACCCCATTGAGCCTTGCACAATCTCTTCAGGGCCAAATGATTGATAAGGCTCTCAACATATACTCCCTCCTATCGTGTCTGGGCAGAAATGCAGACACTTTCAAATTCAATCCTAACTCGAGACTGTTTCCCAACATTGCCCTGTACTTGTTATGTAAGTCCCCATATCTCCTACTCTTAATATCATTAACGCAAACGTGTACAACAATATAACCTTTTGTGCCCTTAAAAGGTATCTGCACTAAAACACCATCAACTTTTGCTTGTGGCAGACATACCCTGGTCCTATGCAAAATACATTTTCCGTTTTTCTGACAATAGTCACCGACAATAACCATCTTCTGTGGGACCTGTGCATTCTGCCTTGGAAATTGCCACTGTGTTGTCTGATGCACAAGTCTGAACTCTGGCATTGTATGGGCAGCTGACAGCTTGATTGGCCCCATTTTAATTCCTTCAACAGCATCCACCCTATTCTTTAAACACCCACCAGAATGCTGATTCGGCATATAATTTCTTCACACTTGTGCACCTAGCACACACAAAGACATTCCTCTTGGCTGGATCATGTTCTGTTCCAGAAAGATCTACAAATTTTTCACAAGTTGTACATTTTGTTAGGCCATGATACGTTGGAGAATCTCCCCCTTTGGTTGTCCCCTGAGTCACAGCACTCCCACTACTTTGTGCCTGTTGCTTTACTGCTCTAGTGTGGGACATGATTTCTGTTTAAATGCCACTTAATTGATTAATGACAATGCTACACTAAGCTAATAGATTCCTAAATGTTACCTTTTCCTAATTGCTAATAGATTCCTAACTTGATATTATACCTCATGCTATCAAGTTCAAGATATATACTGTTATGACTGCAGTGTTAAATTTGTTATAGCCTTATAAAAAGTAAAATGTAAACAAGGCTTAATCTTGGATTTACATTGTTTCTTCTCTGACTATTAAATATTAACAGATCTATGCAGTGGTAAAATAAGACCCTGGGCTACCTTCTAATTAGCCTATTCCAATGTATGGCCTATCTGAGAATGTCTCACAGATATCTGGCATATCTGAGAGAATGTCTGTGACAACCTCAAGTAAAACCTCCTCCTGCTGACAGAACTATCAAGGCTTACACAAGGTGGATATTTGTGGTGAGCAAAGGGTGCAGTGCATTGTAGAGGCTTAACGGCAGGTCACTGTGACAGTTGACATCACAGTACAATATGGGGAATGCAACAATATCCTAAATGACACTGCACTGCACACTCAGATGTATGGGGTTCCATAGTAGACGACCCAAGAGATAGTCTCTCCTCAATGCTGATCATCATTGATGGTGAATGCTGTGGTATCAACAAGCTGGTTTGACACTGGAGGACTGGAAATGAGTGTGATGGTCGGAGTCCAAATACCTGGTGCAACTCGCCTTCATATGTGGCATCTGTTCGTGGACCCATCATGCACAGTACCCACTATCCTGGCTGGTGGCAGTGGCTGCTTAATATAAAGCATGTTTTGCAAGAACTAGGGATCCTTGGTGCATATGGACCAATGTTTCACTGGTGAGGTCTACAGGCAGCTCTTAGGAGATCATGTGCACCCATCCATGTTGCAGTTATTAACAAGACAACAATGGGATCTTCCAAGGCGATATTGCACTATGTCATTGGGTGGGCCTGCACTGTGCATGAGTGGTTTGAGTGGTCTGTGTTCCTCAAACACAGTGAAGATATCACCATTCTTGATTGGCCTTCTAAATTCGTATAACCTCAATCCAAATGAACACCTGTGGGATGTTTTGGAATGGAAAGAGAGACATATTGATACAACCATAATCTATTCCAACACTGTGGTAAGCCTTGCAGGCAGTATGGGCTGAAGATCCCCATATGTCTTCAGCAACAGCAGCTGTTATCCTTGCAAATGGTGACCCAACATGGTAATAGGTTGGTAGTCTTAATTCAGTGATCACCCAGTGTATATTCTAGTCAAGAGGACCTAATTTCAGTGAAGTCTGGTCAGTCTATGCAGCCAAATCCACTGCCTGCACCTTCGCAATGGTGGGACTGTTAGAACCCTGGATATAATCCCCATCTGCAAGTCCCGAAATATGACACCTAGCTTACTGGAAGTCTGGAGTGACAAGCGGGGGTTGAGGTGTGGTGCCCAAACCACACAGAGGAATGCTACCCCTTTGTGTTAGTACCAGGCAATACTACCACTTTGCTTATTGGAGGCTTGAAGTAGTGGAACCCATATTTAGTCTCCAGCACAAAGCTCTGGCAACCCCACGTCCCTTCCATCATGTAGTATGATTGATGCCATTTTAAGTTATGATGGACATCACATAGATCCAATCTAACTTACTCATCACTGTTCACAGGCCAGCCACTAGATAGTCCACCAGACTGAAACTATTGGTAACTCTAGTAGGCTTCCAAATCAGCTAGTGTATAATCTCGCTGCTTGTTAGTTTGTTATTTAGGAGTAGTAGCAACTAAGGCCATATTACTCTGGGAATATGCAGTGGTCATTCCCGACCTTTCCGCATCCTCTGTATTTGGTGGTGATGGGATTGAACCCCGGTCTAATCAAGAAGCGTGTGTTACGCACTGCTGCTCCTTCCCACTTGGCTACGGAGGTGGCATATAATCTCGCTGCATTGACTCTGCCAGATAGTAATTGGAGGTAGTCTGAGTAGTGTGTACATGGGAGGAGGGCATTGTCAAGTCCACATTGTTAGTGCTAGCAGAGGTATATGATGCACGAGAGAAAACTTATACATCAGCAAAAAAAAAAAAAAAAAAAAAAAAAACCCACTCCCCATTTCACCCATCCATTCACTTCACTTCTTCCTTAAATTTATTTAAGCTATCAACTTCCTCAACAACAGATAGAAGTTTGTTCCAGCAATCAACTACCCACTGGCTAAAGGCAAATTTCCACACATCTATTTGGCAACTGTCTTTCCTCAATTTGAGTTTATCTGAGCAAGAGGAAGAATCTCATCACCATTGAGCCAGCTCAATCCATTCAAGGCCTTATTGACCTCAATCAGATCACCTTACAGATACCTAGTCTCCAGAAAATGCAATTTGCTGACCTTAAGCCTTATTTTGTAAGAGCAGCCCTTTGTTCCCCTCACCAGCTTTATTATCCAGAGGAAGGACATACAGCTGCTGGAATGAGTACAGAGAAGGGCAATGAGACTGGTGAATGGAACAAAGGGTTGCTTTTATGAAGAAAGGCTTAAGTTCTGCAAATTGTAGAACTGGGGAGACGAGGCACCTAAGAGGTGATTTGATTGAGGCATATAAGGCCTTGAATGGTTTGAGCAAGCTCAATGCTGATGGGATTCTTCCTGTTCCCATGATTAATCGCCCAAGGGGACATAAATTCAAATTGAGGAAAACAGTTATAGAACAGATGTTCGGAAATTTGCCTTTAGCCAGCAGGTGGTTGATTGCTGGAAAAAACTTCCATTTGTTGTTGTGGAAGTTGACAACTTAAATCAATTCAAGGCAGGACTAGACAAACGTTTGGAGTGAACAGATGGGTGAAATGGGAAAGTTTTTTTTTTTTTTTTTTTTGATTGATTCTATATAAGCTTGCTTTCTTGAAACACATGCCTCTGCTAATGCACTACATCCTTCCTAAAATTATGCCTCCACACCTGTCCACAGTACTCAAGGTGTGGCCTGACCATTGCCTTATACAAGTGGATAATCACTTTATCACTGCTAGCAAAATTCCTATATATCACTGACAAGACCCCATGAGCTACTCTTGCAGCAAATCTGCACTGCTCAGAAAATTTCATATCTGACTACACAATTACCTCCAGGTATTTTTTATTCTCCACTACATTAGTGTAGTATGACACCCATATGCAGTACTTTGCATTTGTCAATGTTAAACTTCAGTTGCCGCCTCTCAGCCCATCTGCTCAACTTTTCTCGATCCTGTTGCAGTAGCATACCATCCTCGCTGTCATTGACAACCCTACCAACCTTCATATAGTCTGCAAACTTGGACATTAAGCCTGATATACTTTCAGCAATATCATTGATAAATACAGAAAACAATAATGGGCCCAACACAGACCCCTGGGGAACTCCACTAATAACATTCCATAGCCAGGTGGGTAGGAGCAGCAGTGCGTTAGACCAGGGTTCGAGCTCGTGACCACCAAATACGGAGGATAGAGAAAGGTCAGGGAATGACCATATCCCGCATATCCCGGGAGCAATATGGCCTTAGTTGCTAATGCTCCTAAAAACCAAAACAACAACTAATAACATTAATCCACTGATTACCACCTGGTCTTCTCCCACTCAACAATCCTTTTATCCATTGTAGCAAGTTGCACTTAATGCCATACTGCTCCAACTTGTACAATAGTCTTCCATGTGCAACAGTATCGAAAGCTTTCCTAAAATACAAGTAGATGATAATATCAAAATTATTTATTGCATCCAGTTCCTTTGTGTACAGAAATAATAACCAATCAAATTGGCCAGAGAAGAATTCCCCTTAACAAACACATGCCGTGTCTGAACTATAACTGAAGTCTTGTCTAGTGACTCCATTATTTTCCCCACAACAGAAGTTAAACTAACAGGTCTCTAATTCTGCGTGTCACCGTTTGATCCCCTTTGTGAACTGGGGATACATTTGCACATCTTCAGTCTGTGGAGACCTCCCTGAGTTTGTGGATGCCCTCATAATCATGACTAGGAGCCTGCCTATTTCCTTTGCTGCCTCCTTTAATATAACTGGATAAATCCCATCCACCCCAGGTGCCTTCCTTATGTTTAATTTCAACAATTTCTCCTCCACTTTGCTCCCAGTTATTGCAAAATCATTTAACTGCCTGTTACAGTTTGATAGGCTTCTGTCATTCACTCCCCTACAGAATTCCTCATGTCTGAATGTAGATGCAAAATACTCATTCAGTTACCTGAGCAGAATCATCAACAATCAAACCATCGATATCAAGTGGACCAATCTGATTCATCCCCTTCCTTCTAGAGTTTACACAAGTAAAGAAGTCTTTACTGTTTTTCTTTGCATCCTTTGCCAAAGATTTCTTGTAATCTGCCTCTGCTTGCCTAACGTCCTTTGTGACTTGATTACAGACTGTCTTATATCTACCATAAGCATCTGTGTCCCCTGATAATTTATAAGGGTCCCATGCATTTTTCTTCTCTGTCACAAATCTCATTAGTTCATTTGACACCCATTTAGGCCTAAACCTTGAACAGTATTTCTTAGTTGGTATGAAAAGCTTAGTAGCTTCCAAGATTAATTCCTTGAATGCTTCGCATTTAGAATTTGCTGTTGGTAACATCAGTTGGTCTCACTGTATAGAATTTAAAACATCTGAGAACACTGTAGTCACCTTTGCAAAAGCAAAAATCCTTCCATTTACCCCTTTGCATAAATCCCACATCAGTGCACTGTAATCACTGTCACCTAGTGGTTCCTTTATCTGCAGATTCTTGATGCATGAATAATCACTGCTGATAATCACATCAAGAGTATTACTCCCTCTCGAACATGCTGCTGTAGAAAACAATCATCCAATAAATCCACAAAAGTCTTGATATTGTGTGAGTGGCCAACCCACAAGTTCCAGCCTATATCTGGGAAGTTAAAATCCCCAATTATAAGACATTCTGATTTATTGGTCCACACTAATTCTCAGTACAATTACAGTTATTGTTATTTGGTTTTTAGGAGCATTAGCAACTAAGACCATATTGCTCCGGGGATATGCGGTGGTCATTTTCTGACCTTTCCGTATCCTCCGTATTTGGTGGGCATGGTCTTGAACCCCGGTCTAATTAAGAAGCGTGTGCTACGCACTGCTGCTCCTGCCCACATGGCTACGGAGGTGCCATTACAATTACAGAAGAATTATCAACAGTTACAGAAAATTGTTAGAAAATTGCATGAGCGGTATTAACTTCATTCCCAAATTTTAAAAAAATAATTTAAAAAAAAAAAAAAGGGCATCTGTCAACACCATGCAACTCATGAGAGGTTAAAAAAAACTTAAAAGATTTATACAAGTTTTTCTTTGCTGCAAGTATAAACACACTGATATATACTTCCGCTATCTGTCTTTATTTTCAGAAACAGTCCTAGCCAATGGATAGTAGCATTAGAGGATGGCTTAGTCATTGCTTGCTTTTATTCTGTATGCTCTAATTTTACTTTTTAGAGCAACCTTTTTTTCACCCACAATTTTAGTTAATCATTCTATTTCAATTTATTATATTGTAAATGTAGTTGTGCACCTTACAATGTCATTCTTGCACACTGTAGCAAAGATAGACTATCTTTGTAGTGGCACCTCTGTAGCCAGGTGGGCAGGAGCAGCAGTGCGTAGCACACGCTTCTTAATTAGACCGGGGTTCAAGCCCGTGACCACCAAATACGGAGGATGCAGAAAGGTCCGGGAATGACCACCGCATATGCCTGGAGCAATATGGCCTTAATTGCTAATGCTCCTAAAAACCAAATAACAACAACATATCTTTGTAGCAACATATTTTTATATCCTTTAGGATGACCTGAACAGGCTGGAAGAATGGTCTGAAAAGTGACGATGTTTTAATGCAGCAAAATGAAAGGTCTTACACTGGGGAACAGCAACCCCAAAATAAATTATACTTCGTAGGATTGAATTAAAAACAGTGGAGGAAGAAAGGGATCTAGGAGTTATAATACGGGCAGATATGAAGTTTTCTGAGCAGTGTAAACAGGCAACCAGGAAAGCCCATTGTGTCCTATGGTGACTTATTGAACATTATCCTATAGAGGTATGGAGGTCATAGTCCTACTTTATAAGGAAATTGTAAAACCACACATGTTCAAGTATGGAGACTTCATCTGAAAAAATAGAACTTCTTGAGAGAATCCAAAGATGGGCAGCTCGTATGGTAAGATCAGCAAAAGGGCAACCATATGAGGAAAGGCTCTGTGTAACGTGGGCTACAGAGCTTGGCAACCACACACTCCAGAGGTAACCTGATTGAGGTTTATAAGGTTCTGAGAGGGGTTAATAAAAAAAATAAATAAAAACCTACTTGAATGAAGGCAGAATTTTCACTCTTATGGAGAATTCCAGAACTCGGGAGCATAAATTCAAATTATAGGGAAGAGGTTTAGACTAGACTGTACGAAGTTTTCTTTTAGCCAGCGTCGTTGATTATCGGAACAGGTTGCCTCACAGGTAGTTGAGGCTGACAATTTGAACAAATTCAAGTCAACTGGATAGTTACCTGTGTGAGGAGTGAAGCAAATAATTTGTATTTTCTTATCTACTTGGGTTTATTTTTTTTCAGCCAGTGCAGCAAAACCATGTGGCTTTACACTATATAGCTATAATTCTACTTGACTTTTGTGTATTAATTTTCTTGTAGTTAATAACAAGTAAGGCTTAGCATTTTTATAGTAGCAAGAGACAAAAAATAAAGTAAACTACACAAAGAACTACTCTTTACCCTCAGATCTAATAGGAGTGCTGAAAACTTAGAAAGTAATCCACAGAATATGAAATAAGATAAGTTTAATATTTGTATTCCGGTATTCCCAGGTCATTATTCTTTGTCCAAGCTATCCATCTAGATCTACAAGATTAACATTACATGTTATGTTAATATACAAGACACTCTTAGAATTGTCTATGTATTGGCAATACATTGGCACTTCTCCAATCCAAAGGACTCCCCCCCCCCCCCCAATGTACAAAGATGCCATCATAATTAACCTCAATGGTTCAATACACTCCCTGGCAGTCTCCCTCAAAACTACCGAGTACATGCCATCAACTCTGGGAGCTTTACTTGTCTTTATGCAAGTTTTGCAAATAATCACCTGTAATTACGAAATCACTAATTTCATACGGCTCAGCCTCATGCACATAGGTAAAGACCAAAGCAAAGTACCTATTTAATTCATCAGCAACATCAGCTGGGATATCCAAGACTTTCCCACACCCAGTGCACAAAGGTCAGATCTGATTAGCTTTCTTCTTCATTGTATTCACATACATGTGAAGAGGGCATTGAGTGTCATAAGTGAACACAGTAAAATACAAGCTCTAAGGAATACAAGTTTTTGCCATTTTATTTACTTGATTGTCATATTATATCGTATTTTATAAATAGCTTTATAGATCTAGTTACACTTGTTGTTTTAATTTTATATAGAGATTTTGTAGGTTACTACTCAATAAACTTAAAACTGTTGTTTCGTTTGAATCTTGCCATCACTGTTATAGTACAGAGTGAATGGTAGGGAATTCAAATTTTTTACTTGTGGTAAATAGATAGCTCTAACATAAAACTAGATAGCATAGTATGTATTACTGCATTTAGAAACACATTAGATAGTGTAGTATCGATAAATGATTAATTAAATTGATTAATCTTATTAATTTTCACTGTATTCTATCATGCCCCAGAATAGAGCATCAAAGCAACAAGAACAAAGTGGCAGTAGTGCTGTGGCTTGGAGCAGAACCAATGGAAGGGGGGGGGGGTTCTCCAATGCTTCACAGCCTCAAAAAATGTGCGACTTGTGAAATGTTTGCAGAACTTTGGAACAGGACATGATCTAGCCAAGGAGGATGTCTTTGTGTTTGCTAGGTGCAGGGAGTGTCAAAAATTAGGCACCAACTCAACGTTCTGATGGGCACCTATACGAGTTTAAAGAGTTGGGTAGATACCCTTGAAAGTATTAAAGTGGGGATCCATCAAGCTCTCAGCTGCCCGACTCAACGCCAGAGCTCCCTCTTGGGCACCAGGCTACACAGCGGCAAAATGTGCTTGTCTCACAGGAGATAGTTATTGTCGGTGACTCCACTGCCAGGGAGACAGGTAATATATTGTGCAAAAGGATAGGTGGAATAGGACCAGGGTATGTCTGCCAGGGGCAAAAGTTAATGATGTTGTAGAGCAGATATCTTTTAAGGGCACAAAAGGTAATATTGTTGTAAATGTTGGCACTAATGACACTAAGAGTAGGAGAGCTGCAGACTTACTTAACAAGTACAGGTCAATGTTGAAAAAAAAAATTCGTGAGTTAGGGCTAAAATTGAGTGTCTGCAATTCTGCCCAGATAAGAGAGGTGGGAGTACACGTTGAGAGCCTTTTCAATCAATTCGGCCCTGGAGAGATTGTGCAAGGCTCATGGTGTAGAATTTTTCTCAGTGTGGTCTGTGCTTGTTAACAGGAAAGACTGCTTCTACAGGGATGGGTTACACTTAAATAGAAGAGGTGCAAGTGTTTGTTGATGCTACAGAGGCAGTGTTAGGAGGATCGGAAAACTGCTAGCCTGGGAGGGTTCACACAGAGTAAAAGATTAACATTAGCTGCAGGCAGAGGTGAAAATGATTCCTGTAATGTTTCTATTAGAATGGATGGTGGGGTACTGGGGTTTTCAGGGACTGGTGAGAGTCATCATGGAACAAATAAATACACGGGCTGTGTTAGGGTATCTAAGAGTTAAAACAGGTGCATGTTTACTTGAATGTACACCAATGCTAGGAGTATAGTAAATAAATTTAATGAATTTGAAGTGCTGGCCAAGACATCAAAGGCAGATACTGTTGGAAGATCACAGATGTGGTGTCACACAGATATAAGCATTGCAGATTTGGAATTTAGGGAGAAATGTACAGAAAGGATAGACAGGATAGGAAGGGTTATGCTGTTAGTTAAGAAACACAAAATCTAAGGAACTGCATCCAGTTGACATATATGGTCAGTGCAATGTTCGGAGTCAGTCTGGTGTGATAATAAGCACTGGAACAACAAAAATGAAAGTAGGGTGTGTTATAAGCCTAATTACTCCGATGACTACAATGAACAATTGTACAGAGAAACAGAAGAGTCAGTAAATCAGATTGTCTTATAATGGGGGATTTTAACTTCCCAGATGTTGACTGGAACTTGTGGTTGGGAACTCTCACACCAGCAAGACTGTGGATTTATTGAATGATTATTTCTACAGTAACACATTAGAGAGGCAACCAAAGAGAGTGATACTCCTGATCTGGTTATCAGCAGTGATTATTTGTGCATTAAGAATTTGCAGATAAAGGAACCACTACATGGGTAGTGATCGCAGCATACTGATGTGGGATTTACTTAAAGATATAACTACCATCAGGGGTAAAGGGAAGGGTTTCTGCTTTTGTAAAGGTGACTACACTGGTCTCAACTGATGATGTTACCAACAGCAAATCCTAAATGGGAAGCATTCAAGGAATTAATTGTGGAAGCAACTAGGTTTCTCATACCGATTAAGAAACACTGTTCAAGGTTTAGGCCCAAATGGATGCCAGATGAACTAATGAGACTTGTGGCAGAGAAGAAAAATGCATATAAATTATCAGGTGATGCAGAAGCCTATGGTAGATATAAGCTAGTGTGTAATTAAGTCACAAAGGAGGTTAGACAAGCAAAGGCAGATTACAAGAAATCTTTGGCAGAGGATGCTAAGAAAAACAGCAAGAACATCTTTAGTTATATAAACTCCACCTCATGGATCGGTCCATTTGATGTCAATGGTTCAACTATTGATGATCTTGCTCAGTTTGCTGACAATCTAAACAAGTATTTGGAATCAACAATCACAGATGAGGAGTTATTAAGAGAGGAGAATGCCAGAAGTTTATCAAACTGTAACAGGGTATGTCGAAGTTTGTAGATGGTACAAAGGTTAGCAGGGTTGCTAAGGACAGTAATGGCAGTGTGCTACTGTATCAGGATCTAGAAAATTGGGGCAGATGGGCTGAGAAGTGGCAACTGAAGTTTAACATTGAGAAATGCAAAGTACTGCATATGGGTAGAAGTAACCCCAGAGAAACGAACCAGCTGTGTGGTGCTACACTTAGGGTGGTAGGAAATGAAAAAGAACTGGGAGTAATTGTGCAGATAGATATGAAATTTTCTGAGCACTGCAGACGAGCTGCCAGAGTAGGTTATGAGGTATTGTCAATAATATACAGGAATTTTCTTGGTAGATAAAAGGAGGTAATTATCCCTTTGTATAAAGGCAATGGTCAGGCCATGCCTGAGTACTGCATACAGGTCTGGAGACCTCATTTTAGGAAGGATGTCGAGTTCTTGATCGGGTATAGTAAAGGGCAACAAGATTGGTGAGGGAAACAAAGGGGTGGTCTTTCCAAAAAAGACCAAAGTTCTGCAAATTGCAGCACCTGTGAGATGATCTGATTGAGGTACATAAGGCCTTGAATGGGTTGAGCAGGCTCAATTCTGATGATATTCTTCCTCTTGATCAAATTACAAACCTGAGGTGCATAAATTTAAATTGAGGAAAGACAGTTATAGAATAGATGTGTGGAAATTTGCCTTTAGCCAGAGGGTGGTTAATTGCTGGAATAGAACTTCCACCTGTCGTTGTGGAAGTTTATAGATTAAATAAATTCAAGGAGGAACTGGACAAACATTTAGAGAGAATGGATGTGCAGAACGTGTTTTTTTTTTTTTTTTTTTTTGGCTATATAAGCTTGCTTTCTTGCATCACATGTCTCTACTACTACTACATCAAAAAATTCATTGTCCCCATTCTTTGCTTTCTTAGCCAATACTTTCTCATATGCAGCCTCTGCCTCCCTGACTTATTTGAGGTAGTAAAAAAAAGTAAAGTAAAGTGCAGCCATTATCAACCCACTGCAGGGTGGAAGCCTCCTCAACAATTCATGCTGAGGGAAATGGACCATAATCTGCCACGCTGGTCCAGTGCGGGTTGGCAGATCGACCGTATTCAGCAGGCAGGGGCTTGAACCCCGGTCTACTCAAAGAGCGTGTGCTACTGCACTCCCGCTCCTGCCCACTCGGCTACGGAGGCCGTCCTTTTTTGAGGTAGTATTACAGATCAACATGTACCCATTGTAGGCCTCGGTACTTTTCATCGCTCTGTAATTACCCCATGCTATCCTTTTCTGCTCATCTCCGCAGTTATCCATTTGAGCATACTCCTCCTGCAATATTTTCTTGGTATGTATGCATTCATGGCTTCTGTGATGTTTGCTTTAAAATTATTCCATGATTCAAATGTATTCACCCTTCCTCGGCACTCCGCTCAATTCATACATACCATGTAGTGCTTTAAACTATCAAAGTCCCCTCTTCTGAAGTTAAAACCCATGCTTTCACCTACTGCAACATCTTTCTTCTTCCAAATGAAGATTGCATGATCACTTCCTGACAGTGGTTCCTATACTTTAAGCCCAATGATGTCACCTTATTTGTTAATAATGATAAAGTCGAGAATATTTTCATCCCTAGTACGTTCTTTAATATCTTGGATTTCTCTGTTGTATCAACAATTATCCTCTATGTAAGTTTTTTTTATATAATTTAATTTTGTTCCTACACTCTTTTCTATAGCTGCCCTCACTCTCTCCATCCATGTGCTTCTAGGTCTTCCTTTCATTTTCGTTCTAGTGGGTGTCCATTCCTTTGCTTTTTTAGGTAATCTCTCTGTCTTCCCCCATTCTCATAACATGTCCATACCATTCTAATCTTTTTTTGTTCTATTTTGTTGATGTTTTTTTGAGCATCCATTGCTTTTCTTATGTCTTCATTCCTAACTCTTTCTAGTTTAGGTCTTCGGGCTGATCTCCAAAAATCCATCTCGACAGCTAACAATTTCTTCCTTTCCCTTATAGTCCAAATTTCAGATCCATATAGTAAGATACTCTGAAAAATTGCATTATATAGTAATCGTTTGGTTTTTGGGAGTATGTTATTGCTCCATAATATTGGATTCAACATTTCCAAGACCTTTCTTCCCTCATTAATTCTTCTAATCTCATCTTCAGAAGAACCATCCATCTGCACAACAGCTCCTAGATATTTAAAATGCTTCACATTCTTTATCTCTGCTCCATTTACACTCAAAATGTCCCCTGTTGAATTCATATATTCCATCTTATTAAAATTTATTGTCAAACCCCATTCTCTACATTGTTCCAATAGCTTTCTGCATATATAGTCAGCATCCTCTGCATCCTGCACAATCAGTACCTGGTCATCTGAGAACAAAAGGTCTGAAAGGTAGATGTCCTGAGCCACACATAATCACACTGGTCTGCATCTTTGGGATCAAGCCTCCAGAGTCACTTCCAGGTACAATTGAATAACATGGAGGATAAACAGTGCCCTTGTAACAAGCCTTTTGATGTTTTGAATTTCCTTGATATTTCTGACACAATTTTAATGCAGCAAGTGTTATTTTTGTATATTTTTCTAATTACGTCAATCAGTGGTTGTCGTATTGATATTTTTTCCATGGCACTCCACATCTTTCTTGGGACACTGTCATAAGTCTTTTCCAATTCAATAAACACTAATCCTATATTCTGTCCAGTAGCTTGGCATTTTTCCAGAATCTCCTTGTGCTTTCTCTAACATGCTGGTACAAATAATAATCTAGTTTATTTAAAAAAGTTTTACCCCATAGTGAGTTACCCTCCCACTTATTCCAAACAATCTGGGACAGATTAAAGTCACCCACAATAAGACATTCATGCTTGCTTGCCCATTCTCTAGTCACATTCACGAAGACTCGTTACATTCTTCTCCCTCATTTGAAACATTGCTACCCTCAGAATATTTAACCCCGGGGGCTCACATCTGGTGAGTATGGGCTTGGCACACCCAGGGTCCTGAGCTGGATATCATCATTCTTCTCTTTCTTGGTGATTCCCTTCTACTTTTGACTCTCTCTCTCTCTCTCTCTCTCTCTCACTCTCTCACTTTCAGGGTTACTCGGGAACTTTTTTTTTTTTTTTTCCTGGTGCAGCATAAGCCTCAGGCTTCCTTGCATCATATGGATATTAATAATAATAATAATAATAATAATAATAATATCGGCTGTTGCAGCAACTAACAAGAATTCTTGAGCTGAGTGCAAGCAATACTTTGACCCTATTATCAAATAAAGGCAGATCTAAATTATCCCTCTCTCTAACTAGCACTTTCCCTGAATCCCCTGCCAGAATCACTGAGAGTACCCTCAATGATACTGGCAAAAAATCCTTGCACCACCTTTGTTCAAATGAATACCATCTCTACAAAATAGATTCCTTCTACCTACAAATGTGGACCATGCTGATAAAAAATTCTCCCCATAGAGCTTTGCAGATTCCCTCAAGTTTTGAGTTAATCCACAAGGCTTTCACAGCATATAATCCCTCCTATTGGGGTGTCTAGTCAGAATTACAGACATGTACACATTCTGACCTAACTTGCAATGAGGAATTTTTTTTTTTTTTTTTTTTTTTTATGAAAACCCCAAACACGAAAGGTATCAAAACCTATAGTACTTAGTACCGTGCATGGGTTGAAGGAGAAGTATGGGGGAAGGGGGATGCCGGAAACTTTGCTCTAGAGACTAAACATGGGTTTCATTTGAATAGTTTCAAAACTAGTCACAACAATGCCTTCAGTTTTCACTGAATAAATGGATTCACCTACTGTGTGATATTATTCATTTGAAAATGAAATTATTTACTTTAGGTCGACTCATGGACAAACAATTATTCCTAAGCCCAAGCTCTGTCAGTAGTGACAATGTAGTTCAATGGCAGAAAAACATTTTCAGGCTATTTTTGATACCTGCATTGAAATAGTATTCTCACTTCTGTACTTGAAAGTAGTCATTTTACTTTACTTGGAAGTTTGTAATCTGTAATCAACTTGTAATATTTGTGAACCAAATAGAACACAAAATGCCGTGTAGATTGTTAGAAAGGTAAAATTAAGGTTCCAGTCTAATGTTCCAGTTTATTTAATCAGTAAATACCTTTCCTGATGAGACAGTTTTTATTTATATCTTGCACTTGTAACAAGTTGTTCAATTGTTCTGTCAAAAGTATCATGGAATAGTTAAATAATAATAATAAAAAAAAAAAAAAAAAAAAAACACAAGTGAAACTTTTATTCAATACACTGATTCCACTATTTTCATTGTGCTTATAATATCCTGATTTACAATGTAATTCATTTGTAAACATGATTTCATATTTAAAAATTACTCTTAAGTTCTGGTTATATCATAAACTTGACACTTTTTGAATGTGTCATATTGAAAACAAGGACATTCGAAAATGGTTTTGATAATGTATAAAAAATTAAGCCGAATAAAAATTGCACAGTAAATTAATCTCTCGTTTTGCCATTTTTTTTGTCACTGCATTCTTCAGTGTCCAGGGACACCACTAGGATGGATAGGAAATAACTCCCGGAGCAACTGAGTACAAATACTAAGCATCTTATTTTATACACAGCAGAATCTCATAATATACAGTAGAATTAATCAGTCCAAACTAGATTTTAAACTGGCTAAGAGTATAGAAATGGAAACCTAGCGGTAGGAGGGCAAGAGGAAGACCACGGAAAAGATGGATAGATAATGTAGAAGAGGACTTAAAGATCATGAGAATAAGAAGTTGGAGAAGTTTGACTTCTAGGAGGGATTAATGGTGGAACATTGTTGAGAAAGCCCTGGGTTATAATGCCAGAAGAAGAATGAGAGTAGAAAACTTGCTGCTTGTTCTAAATGCTATTGGCCATAACTTGTCCATCTATACTCACACCTATGGTAAAACCTGATGGTTCTACTGGCTCCTCAGCTAAGATAAAACAGACTTGCCAGCATCCTACTTTTCTTCTAACTCTTGTATTGATAATCTTAGTAAACTACCTCCTTCCATTCCCAATACACTCTACTTAATGCCTCCTGTGGCCTTCCATCAAAAGGAAGTTAGAAGAATTTTGAAGATTATCAATACAAGAGTTAGAAGAAAAGTAGGATGCCAGCATCCTACTTTTCTTCTAACTCTTGTATTGATAATCTTGGTAAACTACCTCCTTCCATTCCCAATACACTCTACTTAATGCCTCCTGTGGCCTTCCATCAAAAGGAAGTTAGAAGAATTTTGAACAATTTTGACACCAAAAAAGCTCCAAATCCTGATGGTATTTCTCCACCTGTTCTCAAAACTTGTGCTCCTGAGATGTTTCCTTTACACACTTTTTTATTCCACCTGTGTATTACCTTCTGTTTGGAAATTTGCTCATATCCAGCCAGTTCCTAAAAAAGGCAACAAATCCTTCCCATCCAATTATCACCCCAATGCACTTGCCCTACTCTTTCCAATGTAATGGAAAATCCATTAATTGTTAACTCCTAAACTATCTTGAAGCTATCCATCTGATTAATGATTGCCAATATGGAATCTGTCAGTGTTGATCCACTGGTGATACACTTGCTTATGTTACCCAGTCTACAGAAAAATTCAACGGATAAGTTTGGCAAAACTCAAGCAGTTGCTCTTAACATTCTAAGGCTTCTGAATGTGCATGGAATAAAAGTCTTGTAAAGAAACTTTTATCCAATAGATTTCCACCTGTTTTTTGCTACTGGATATAGTTTTCTCTCTGACTGCTTGCTGTGGGTGATAGTCCTCTGTCTTCCAACTTTTCCATCAATGCTGGTATTCTCCAAGGTTCAGTTCTTTCTCCCACTCTTTTCTTCTTATATATTAATCACCTTCCACTAAATGGAAATCCTACTCATAGTATTGCTGATACCAGTACATACATTCCACCTTCCAGTTTGAGAAACCTTGCCATACAAAAACAGCTTCAAGTTCTTGAATATCCATGAAAAATTTCTTAAATGCAGGTCTACAGGTAATTCTCCGATAGGGCAAAGATAACTTCGTTAAATTTCAATCCTTCTAACACAGTCCCATCAAAATGGATTCTTCTACTCCTATACTATCTTTGATGACACTCAGATTTCTAGACAAGATAACATATCTCTAAGGATTACCCTAACTTCTAATCTCCCTTGGCATAAGCACATCACACATACTGCTTCCTCTGCATCTAAAAAACTGGGTGTTCCCTCTTTCAGCATCACTTTTCTTCTAAATAATTACTCACTCTGTACAAATCTCCAATCTGGTCTACCATGGAATATTGTTCCCACAGCTGAGGGCAGTGCCCCAAACCTCTCTTGGGCTTGTAGACTATTCAAAAGAGGGCAGACAGGCTAATTAATGACCCATCTCTTACAAAATCTCTCCATTCTCTGTCTCATAAACATCTGTTTCTACTGCATGCCTTTTCTGCAGAAAGTTTCATGGGCACTGCTCTCTTCAACTTCTGTTTTCTGGAACAATCTTCCTTCACATTATTTCTGGAAAATTACAATCTACCAAAATTCAAGTCTACAGTCAAGAAGTATCTTCTTTTGCCTTCTCAACTTTCAAACCCACACATTTACTATAGATTCTATCTTTCATGTTTGGTGTTTTCATTAAAAAAAAAATATATCACTCACCAATCTGGGCAAAAGGGGTGGAGGGATACTCTGGCAATAATAATACTCAAAGGTCTTGTTATATTGTCATTCCATAATACCATTCTTTTTGCTCTTGGAGTGTATAAATATTTTTCTAATTCTTTATCAGAATTAGCAAATTTAAAGTTAAGGCAACTTCTACCACTGTGTAATTTAAGTTTTTCTTTCTTTCTTCTTTTTGATCACTTCCTGCTTCACCTACAGATTTTCCCCCTTGAAAAAATATCGCTAATTTATCTTCTAGCCACTTTCTTACATCCCCAAAATTAATATTCTTTTGACCACTGTTGTTCAACACACTTCTTTATCATTGATTTCATCTAAATAAATAAGCAGATTTTCATATTAATTTTTTTCCACACACACTACATCCAACTCTTATTTTGGTTGTAAACAGCACATTTTACACATAATTTTTAATATTGGCCAAGACTTTTCTCTTTCTGCCAGAACTGTCAAAAAAGTAAAATATAATAAAATGCAAAAAAAAAAAAAAAAAAAACAACTTTTCCTCAATGTTTCCTTTCAATAAAATGTTTATAACTGAGTATGACTCTCAATCCATAAATTGTATGAGGACTGTGGGACAAGCAAGGGCACTTCATACTTCATTATGGCTTGAAAAAAATTTTATCAGGATGTGCAGGGGCACTTTCTGACAATAAAAACAATGTTCACATTTCCACGTAACTTTTTTTTCTTTCTAAATGATTTTACTTCTTTTACAGAATTTTCAGTGTGAACTCATTCTGCAGAGTGGCTATTTTTGTCCTATATTTCTTAATTTTTCTGCACCTAGTTAGCACACAAAAAAGGCTATATATAACCTGTTAATAACTACAAGAAAATCAAATTAGGCGCTTCCGTAGCCGGGAGCAGCAGTGCCTAGCACACGCTTCTTGATTAGACCAGGGTTTGAGCCCGTGACCACCAATACGGAGGATGTGGAAAGGTCAGGGAATGACAACTGCATATCCCTGGAGCAATATGGCCTTAGTTGCTAATGCTCCTAAAAACCAAATAACAAAATAAAAAAAATAAATTTGTACATATGAGTGAACGTAGGTAAATGAAGCCCATGGTAAGGTCATCTTTGTTATGTGGGACAGAACAATGGACATTAAGAAAATGAGGAGATAAAGTTAATGAAAACATAATAGCTGAGATGAAAATCCAGAGATGGCTGGTGGTGATTTCACTGAGAATAAAAGATGAGAGGAAATTAAAAAGGAGTTAAGTGTTGATAGCACATTAATCAAGATGCCTTAAATGGCAGTTGAGTGAGTACAGTATTCCACCACTGCTTTAGACATGTCGGGGTATGGGTCCTGTTTATGAATGAAGGAGGTTCCAAAAGCTTCTTCAACTGAAGCCAAGTTAGCCAATCTCAGCTGGTGGTTGAAGAGCTCCCCTACGAGGTATTCCAAGGGCTTTTAGCCAACACACCATGCAAATCAATCTGAGAACATGTACAGCCACAGGAGAGGTAACATTATGGCAGGCAGCATGGAGAAAAGAAGGATGAAACTCAATAAGAAGAGTATTTGGATTGAAGATGGAAAGGAGTACAGGTATGTGGCAGAGGTCCCAGATGGGGATATAGTGCCTCATGATAAAAATCACATGGACTTTTTCTTACTACTAAACAAATGTTTAAAGTGCAATGATTCTCTGACACTCTGCTGCTTTAGCCTCTCCCCCTTCAAAAATTCCTGGGCCCACCACTGGATGTAAGCCATGTAAAAGATGGAGGGATGGTGATGAGTATGGAAGGGGGAGATTTTAGAGACGAGGATGCAGAGGACCAAAGGAGATGGAAAGGCATGACTGACGAGGCCTACTCTTCAGATGGACATTTAAGATATTTAAGTAAATGATAATATGTATTATAAATATGATATTAATTTCAAATTCAAATTATTATTTTAATAGCACTACAGCTTGTTGCTCATATATCTTATTCTGTCCATAAAAATGGGTGTTTATGGGCAAACTATAACCTCAATTAGAGAAGACTCTAGCAATTACTCTACTCTAGTCATTAAAAGGAATACAAAGACCACTCCAAATGAATGACAGATTGTAGAATACAGTAATTTGGTAGTTTGCTAGTATATTAATTTATAAGTAATCTCTAATGTTGTCAGTGTAATACAATTTAAAGGCGATAATATTATTAGAATGAAAAACAAAAAGGCCTTTTTGTCTGTTTTACCATAAACAAATTAGAATAGTATCATACCAGAATGAAACACATTATATGGAAACTAGTTAATATTTATACATTAAATCCAATTACCTGCTTATACACTGATTAGCACTTCACCTTTGATGAACACATCAGTATGTAAATAAAAAGTAATTGAACAGTATCATGCTAATTACTTTTTTACATATTAATGGGTGTTGGTCACAGAAATGACCATCAAAGTGTAAAGCAGGTAACTGGATTATGTATAAATAGTGGATTTAATATATAAATATTATAATTATTTTACTATCCACAAGTTCTCATATAGTAGGTTACTATCTTGTATTGACTGTTATCACTATATTGTAGAATTAGCTGTTACTACTCTGATTTGTATAAGATAAAGCTGTCTTTAAAGTAATTTTTTTTCATTATAATATATACACACAATATATTACTGCTTTCTGCATCTTGATCAAGCAGACATGCAATCTGTTTTGCTAATATGTCCAAAGTTTTCATATACTGTTAGCTTATATTAACTACATCATATAATTAATATAATCTATACAATTAGTAATATATTGTTTTGCCTTGTCATATACATTTATGCGAGTTTTGTTTCCTTTAATAAAATTATTGTTCATATGTCCTATGAGTCACATTTCTTAACTACAAGTCACATAAAAGAAAAATATTTGCAACCCATGTATAAAATTCGTTACATGCCTTTCAAGAGGGAAAATGGGAAACCGGCTTCTTTCCTCTAATTCTCATACGGCAGTTTACATCCACAAGAAATAAATGTCAATATACTATCTACAACTTATTGAAACATACTATAATTACAGGATATTCTCAAGGTACAGTAATTACACAATATTTTAACAAAAGGTAAAAAAATTAAGGCTTGGATAATGTTTTTAAGCCTAGTCAAAAGTCAAACATATTTAATATCGTAAACATTTATAAAGTATAAGTGATATCTCAACACCAAATCACTGCACAATACACAAACATTTAACTACACTGACTAATATTTACAATTAATAAAATAAACTACTTACATTACAGTTATCTTTAACAACATGCGTTGCACATTATATGACAGAGTTTTCACTACTTATATTTCTGGATGGGCTATAATGCTGCAGATTTCACTGCGCCACCTATAGGCATACGCTGTTTTGAAGTATGGAAGACGGGGAGAGCATTGACTTACACTTAAAAATGTGAAAATGATTCTAACTCATTCAAATACTTATATACTGAAAATGTTTAGGTCGTTTAATTTGAATATGCAAAAAAAAAAAATTTAATAAAGTTATTTCATGAAGATCTTATTTACACTAGTAAAGGCTGCATTTTATGCTAACACCAGCAGTTAGTAATTTAAAAGTAGCTGAACGAATTTTGGGCAAAACACATGCTCTAAGAGCTATGAAATATTATTTGTACTTTTGCGGTGTACAAATTGAGACAATGTCCTACCCGTAGCACACGGCCCTAAATTATTTGAGATTTTAGAATTTTGCACCAAAAAGCACTTTATATATTGCGATATAATTCTGATAACTGCGTAAAAAGGTCGTTCTAACTGTGAGTACTTTCCCACCAATGAGGCACCAAAAAGAGCAGTTCTTGTTATAGTTATAATTGGGTTTTAGAAGCAATGGCAACTAAGGCCATATTGCTCTGTATATACTGTCTGTAAATTGTGTGTGTTCTGTGGTCGATTTTCTGTTTTCTGGATGAAAAACCCGAGTTTACGGGAGAAAAAACCATGCTACAATTGCTGAGGACGACTAACTTAACCACGTTGTAAAAAGGCCTATAAAAATTCCTCCTGGCATCAACTGGACGTGAACTCAGCTCTATTCCACCCGGTGTCGGGAGGACGGTGGTTCTACCAATTGTGCTACCCATGAGGACAAAAAGAGGGGAAACAGTTGTTTCGGGAACACCATATATTTGAAAAATATTGCATTATACATCTACATTGTAGAAAAATTTATTAGTATTAGTAGTATTACTACCCACATGATAAAAGGAAGCCCAAAGCTTTTGTGATACCAGCAAAAAATTGTTATTGCTTATAAAATTATTATTTTAATGCACCAGAGCGTGTCACTCACATTTGTTTTAGTGCATTTTTCTGTAAAACTGTGTGTTCACAATAATTTGTATGATGTGCAGATTGGAAATAACTGATGAAAGAACGGCATTTACTCCACTCTAGGTTGTCTTAAGTTTTAGTGTCTCAGTTGTCTAAGTGCACACTCAAAATGAAGAGAATGAAAAAAAAAAAAAAAATGTTATATTAGGGCACCTGATGAAAACCTCATATGGAACCGTAAGTAAAATTCGAGTTCCTGCAAACGGATAAGTATTTTGAATATTTTTACCGTATTCTTTTTTAATCAGCATATTAAATTGTGTTTTACACTTATATCAAATAGGCTTAGCAGCGTTCGTTAGCTTATTTTTAAATTTAACTCGTGATTTTTGTAAGTTATGACTCACTGCTCGTAGCGCTATTGTATCGATATTTTGCGCGAATATCGCAGAATGTAACCAGTAGTACAGAAGAACATTAGGGTTTTAATCATGATAAATAAGTAATCTGAAGGTTTTAATTATTTGTTGGGCATATATCTTTTGTATTTTGCTAAAGATATAATTAATTTAACATTGTGATCTTTACTGGTATAGCGTAACTTGATAGCGTATATCTCGAACTTGATAACGTAAAGTGTAACGTAAGAACTAGATAGCGTAAGGTATAACGTAAGAACTAGATAGCGTAATACCTATCACTGCATTAACTTTGCGTAGTATTGTCAGTTAAATTTATTAACCTTATTAATTTACACTGTTAATCAATTAAGTAGTACTTAAACGGAAATCGTGCCCCAGACTAGAGCAGCAAAGCAACAAGCACAAAGTAGGAGTGCAGCATCCCAGCCTAAAAAAATGTGCACTTGTGAAATGATTATATGTACCTGTATATATATAATTGTGGTTGAGTGGCTCCCAGACTAACGTCCATCTCCACCTGTGATACTATCTTATTTACAAACTATGTAAAAAAAAATTTTTTGTTTATACGCCGGCACGACAACCAAGTCAGTAGAATTTACAATAAATCATCAATACAAATATTTATCGTATTTAGTAGTCACAGGCTTGAACCGCGGTCCACTGAAGAAAGTGCTATGCACTCTCGCTCCTGACCACTCGATTACATCAAGCCTAATTGTATGTGTTATGCTTGTGCAGCAACTGTGCGTGTTGTATGTGTTGGTTCAGACCCCATAGCCACCAGGGCGCAGTCAACACCTGGGCAACTGCTGCCTGGTAGCCGGCCCTACCCACGAGGAGGCAGACCTTAATTCAACTAATTGTGTATGTGAAAACACTAATTCTGCACCCACCTGAGGTAGTTCAATACAGGTGGGCGTCAACACCCCCCATTTGGGCTGCCCAGACTCAAGTGCCAGCAAAAAAAATAAATAAATAAAAAAAAATAAATAATAATAAATAAAAATAAAAAATAGTAAAATAAAATAAAAATAAAAAATAGTAAAATAAAATAAAAATAAAAAATAGTAAAATAAAATAAAAATAAAAAATAGTAAAATGAAATAAAAATTTTATTTTATTATCATCATTTTATTTTATTAGCATCTATCTGAAGAGTCAGATAGATGCCCTCGAAGGTATTAAAGTGGAGGACCCGTCAAGCGCTCAGCTGCCCAACTCAGTGTCAGAGCTTACTCTTGTGCATCAGGCAACATAGCGGCAATCTTCAGGGCAGAATGCGCTGATCCCACAAGAGCTAGTTATTCGGTGATTCTGTTGTCAGGGAGACGGATAATATATTGTGTAAAAAGGATAGGTGGAATACGACCAGGGAAAGTCTGCCAGGGGCAAAAGTTGATGACGTTGTAGAGCAGAGATCATCTTTTAAGGGCCGAAAGGTGATATTGTTGTACATGTTGGCACTAATGACATTAAGAGTAGAAGATCGGCTGACTTATTTAACAAATACATGTCAATGTTGAAAAAAGTCGTGAGTTAGGGTTAAAATTTAAAGTTTCTTCAATTCTGCCCAGACAAGATAGGAGTGAGTATATGATGAGAGCTTTGTCAATCAATTCGGCCCTGCAGAGATTGTGCAAGGATCATGGGGTAAAAAAAATTCCAGGTTCCTCTGTGCTTGTTAACAGGAGAGCTTGCTTCTATGGGGATGAGTTACACTTAAATAGAAAGGGTACAAAAATATTTGCTGATGATATCTCAGCAGTGTTAAGTGGGTCGGAAACTGCTAGACTGGGGGGGGGGGAGATACACGGACTAAAAGATTAACAGTAGCTGCTGGCAGAGGTGAAACTGATTCTTGCACTGCTTCTTTTGGAACAAGCAGCAGTCTGGAAAACAAGGTGCAGGGGATTTCAAGTACTGCTAGTACACCAATGGTAGCAATTTAGTAAATAAATTTGATGAACTTGAGGTGCTGGTAAAGACATCAAAGGAGGATATTTTTGGGACATCAGAGACGTGGTTGCACACAGATATATGGAATGTAGAATTGGAATTTGGGGAGTACAATGTGTACAGAAAGGATAGACTGGATAGGAAGGGAGGAGGGGTTCTGCTGTTAGTTAGAAATACATAAAATCTAAATTAGTGCATCCAGGTGATATAGATGAACAATGCAATGTACAGTCGGTTTTGAGACATAAGCACTGGAAAAGCGAAATGAGAGTATGAGTGTGTTATAGACCTAATGACTCTGATGAATACAACCGACCACTGTACAGACAAATAGATTGGGCCAGTAAATCAGATTATCTTATAATGGGGGATTTTAACTTCTCAGGTATTGACTGGAACTTGTGGGTTGGTTATTCGCACGTTAACAAGGCTTTTATAGATTTATTGGATGATTGTTTTCTACAGCAGCATATTCGAGAAGCAATCAGAGGGAGTAATATTCTTATTCTGATTATCAGCAGTGATTCTTCATGCATTAAGAATCTTCAGATAAAGGAACCGCTAGGTGGCAGTGATCACAGTGTACTGATATGGGATTTACTCAAAGATGTAACTACCAGCAGGGGTAAAGGGAAATGTTGTTGCTTTCATAAAAGTGACTACAGTGGTCTCAGGCAGTTTTTCTATACTGTGGAACCAACTAATGATGTTACCAACAGCAAATTCTAAACGGGAAGCATTCAAGGAATTAATCTTGGAAGCTTCTTTTTAATACCAACTAAGAAATACAGTTCAAGGTTTAAGCATAAATGGATGTCAAATGAACTGATGAGACACATGGCAAATAAGAAAAATGCATGGGATACATATCAATCATCAGGTGACACAGATCGTTATGGTAGATATAAGCTATTCTGTAATCAAGTCACAAAGCAGGTTAACCAAGTAAATGAAGATTACGAGAAATCTTTGGCAAAGAATGCTAAGAAAATCAGCAAGGATATCGTTAGCTATATAAACTCTAGAAGAAGGGGATGAATCAGATTGGTCCACTTGATATCGATGGTTCGATCGTTGACGATCCTGCTGAGGTAGCTGACAAACTGAACAAGTATTTTGCATCTACTTTCACACACCAGGAAGACTTTAGGGAAGTGGAGGCCAGAAACTCTAGGCGGGAGCTAAGTGATTTTGTAATAACTGAGCGCAAGGTGGAGAGTAATTGTTGAAGTTGAACATGAGGAAGGGTCCCGAGGTGGATGGGATCTATCCGGTTATATTAAAGGAGGCAGCAAAGGAAGTAAGCAAACCCTTAGCCATAATTATGAAAGCTTCCTTGGATCAGGAGACTTCCCCATGGAATGGAGATGTGAAAATGTGTCCCCCCTTCACAAAGAGGGTTCAAAGGGTGGCATAGGTAACTATAGACCTGTTCGTTTAACTTGTGTTCCAGGGAAAATAATTGCGGCACTGATTAAAAAGCACTGCATGGTCATCCCGACAACACTGCAGTTATAGTTCAGACATAGCATGGATTTGTTAAGGAGAAGTCTTGTCCGACAAATTTGTTTGAATACTATGATATGGTCACAAAGGAACTGGATGCAAAAAATAATTTTGTTATCATATACTTTGATTTTATAAAAGCATTTTGATACTCTTGCACATGAAAGACTACTGTACAAGTTGGAGCAGTATGGAATTAAGGGTAAGTTGCTGCTATGGATAAAGGGGTGGTTGAGTGTGAGAAGACAAAAAGTGATTATTAATGGACACTGCTCTTCGTAGACTAACGTTGTTAGTGGGGTTCCACAGGTTCATTGCTGGCCCCATTGTTGTTTTCTGTATTTATTAATGATATTGATGAAGGTATATCAGTAATGACTATTTACACAATATAAATATATTCTATATTGTGTAAATAGTCATGTTGTTTTAATATATTTATCTGCAGCTGTACTTGGACTAACTCTACAATTGTGTGCTTTTTATTTATTTGTATTTATTCATTTATAAATAAATGAATAAACTGTGCCTGTCATGTGTCAAGATTTGTCCAATAAATAACGTGCAATCACAGCGATCCTGTGGTCGCCAACTGTGGTCGGAAACAGCTCGTTAATCAGAGAAGCCAATGGAGGATGACAAGATCTGTGCAATTGAAAGGCTCTAGTCAGTTGCTTCTCCATACCATGTCACGGACGAATCCTGGTTTCTGTTGTTTCAAGCTGATGGAAGGACCAGAATGAGTCCATGACACGCATCCCATCAGGTTCAACAATGCAGGCTAGTGGAGGCAATGTGGAGAGTATTTTTGTGGTGCATATTTGGGCCCTTGACATCAATGGAGTAATATTTGGATGCCACAAGTTATCTGGAGATTATTTCTGACTAGGCGCATCCATCCCTAGCTGCAGTGTATCCGAATGAGTTCCTATGAAAAGATAATGCGCCATGTCACATGACTAGAATTGTATAGAACTGTTCTACGACCATGACAGGAACTCAGCCAACTATGGTGACCTCTCCAGTCAGCAGATCTCAATCCAACTGAGCATCTGTAGGATGGGATGAAACGAGCTATTCGCAGCAGAGACCTACAACCATCCAATTTGCAACAGCTGTGGGAAGCATTTCAGTCAAAATGGAAGAGCATTCCTGTGGCACACTTTCACCACCTTGTTAAGTCCATTACAAGACCAATCCACTCTGATATGAGGGCTAAGGGAGAGCTATTCTCCAAGGCTGGTCTACTTATAATATGCCCACTCAGTGCGTATTTGACAATTACCATCGTTAGACGGTATCATGTTTATTATTATTTTTCTTTAATAGCTTTTGTTTTACACCACAAAAAGATACATTTTTTTTATCCCCTTGACATTCCCGAATTTGTTAGGAAAAATGTTCACTTTATATCATTAACTGAATTCTATTTTAGTGATTGGCAAATGAAAACAAAAGCAGTAAAAATAACATATCACATGAACTTTGAATCAGTTCGGGTTTCTAAAGTTGTGGAATGCTGTTGAAGTTATTTTTTATCATCTAATTACTGAAACAAAGGACAATGTTCGGATATTTCATGGATGGATAATGAATTCAGCTGCAGAAGAATCTAGCTAATTTGATATTCAATAATTTATAGTATGATTATCACAAAAAAATAAACTTTCTCAAATTCTAAGGACACTAGATAGCTACATTTGTATAAATAATTTGAAGTCCAGTTTATTCATACCGTAAGCATTTTTAGAATCTACCAGAAGAAGTAAACTTGCCTCTTATACAAATGCTAATCCGGGATTCCTGATGCTCTTGCTAAAACTTACAACTAGCTCAAACCTCTACTGAGCAGCACTTCAACTTCCTTTTTATCGTAATGATTGTTTTAGAGTTTTAAGCACGTCAGCAACTCAGGCTACATTGCGTCGTATATAATATGTCTGTAAATTGCATGTATTCTGTGGTCGATTTGCTGTTTTTCTGGACAAAAAACCCGAGATTCGGGAGAAAAACCATTCTGCCGTCTCCTGACGCCGACTAACTCAGCCACGTTGTGAAAAAAGGCCCATAAAAGATCCTCGCGTCATTGAATGGATCCGAATTCAGGTATTTTCGACCAAGTGTGGGAAGGATGATTATTATGCTAATTGTGCTACCGGTAAGGGCTTTTCATTATGGGTAGCACAGTGGGTAGAATCGCCGTCCTCCCCATACTGGGTGGAAAAGACCTGGGTTCGAATCCCGTCAGTGATGCGAAGAATTTTTATGGGCCTTTTTCACAACGTGGCTAAGTTAGTCGGCTTCAGGCGATGGTAGTATGGTTTTTCTACCCCGGTAACTCCAGTTTTTCGTCCAGCAAGCAGAAAATCGACCTCAGAACACATGCAATTTACAGACAGTATACACGGAGCAATATGGCCTTAATTGCTGATGCAACTAAAACCCTACTGCTAGTGATTTTCATTGTGAAAGAAGTAAAAGAAGTTTTGCATCTGCAAAAGGATAAAAGAGAATAGAAGAATCCAAATTAATCACTAAATGTTCAGAAGCGAATGGAATTTGTCAATGGTTTTCTTAGAATCAGGAATGCTGAGAAGTACATTTATATACACTTTATACTTTCTGGCGATTTTCGAGAAAATAGTGAATATATCCTACTTTTCTTTTCATTAATTACCATTTGGTGTTTTACTTACGGTATATTTTCTGCATTTTTTGGTATACTGCCCCTCCCTTTTCAGTCCTGCTTATGTGCTCTTCTTTACAGTTTTCCTCACACTGGTAATCACCGTCCTTCCAACTCACATGGAGTGGAAAAAGAGGCCGGGTTCGAATCCCGTCAATGCCACAAGGAGATTTTGTGATATTTTTTTTTTTTTTTTTTGCTTTTCTGCGTTCAGTTAGTCGATTTCAGGAGAGAATGGCAAGATTGTTTCTCTCTGAAAACGGGTTTTTTGTACAACAAAACAGAAAATCCGAGTTAACTGTTAATCCTTTTCCATGTTTGACGGTTAGCATAACATAGTCAAGATGATGGGCTTCCTCTGGCATTTGCCAAATGTAAATTCTCCCTGATGTTGAAAAAAAGTGTAAATGATGATTCGTCAAAATATCACGTTTTCAATCATCAAGTGTCCAGTTTTGTGCTCCTTAGGCTACTGTATCTTTTTTCTGGCATTACCATCCGTGATGAGTGGCTTGGCAATAGCTGCTCTACCATAAGTTTCAGCTCTATGGAGTTCTCGCAGAACAGTTTGGCTAGAAACTGGGTTATTTGAGACCCACATTAAGTCCTGCAGTTATTTTCGAAACAGTAGTTTTATGTTTTCGGAACAACACTCCTTTTCAATGTCCAGTGATCTGTTTCAGTCAATTTCGATTTTCTACCACAATTCTTCCTATCAGATTTTGTTTTTCCATACTTGGTGAACGCAGACATCATATTCGATACAGTTCGCCTGCGCGGGCAGCACAGTGGTACCGTCACCGTCCTCCTCACAATGGGTGGAAAAGACCCAGGTTCGAATCCTGTCGATGACGCGAAAAACTTTTATGGGCTTTTTCACTCCGTGGCTGTGTTAGTTGGTCTCAGGCGTAGATAGCAAGGAAAGCCCCCCCCCCCCAGAAAACCTGGGGTTTTTTGTCCAGCAAAACAGGTAAATCGATCAGAGAACACACGCAATTTACAGACACAATACACAACAGGGGTAGTTGAATTAACTTCCCAGGTATGGTGCTAAGAAACATCAGCCTCTATTAACGTTTGTTAGAGGGGGATGCTCAATGCCGGATTTAGGTAGCCTGGAGCCCTGGGGTACATAAATATGAAATTATAGTAAGGAGTGAAACAACAGGTGGTGAGAGTTGCGATGAATGAGGCATTAAGTCCATGGGATATTATATTAAGCTGATAGAACAGATACTGCACTTTGATCATAGCCAGAAGGCCGAGAAGAGATCAAGCATTTGTACTGGCCATCTTACAGTACTAGCCTTCACTAAACTGTTCAGCATCTTCAGAGTCCTCAATGAGTACTCAGTTCCCCAAAATCCACTGAACAAACTGATTGACTGAATACAATAGAGATGCAAAACTTATCTGGAGATTTCAGGATGCTGCACACTATATTATCAGAAAGCATACTTCATCGCATCAGTGTGTTTTACTACTGATTAAACAATTCATGTTTTGATTCAATAAAATTAGCCTTTTGTTGCCAAGCTAAGTCAATCCGAGGTTGTCCTGAATCGTTTTTAGTAGTATAGGTTTGCTCATGTTTAATATGTGGTTCATAACACAGAATGATTAGCATTAGCATTAGCATTAGTAGAGGCATTTGATGCAAGAAAGCAAGCTTATGCAGCATCAGCCAAAAAAAAAAAAAAAAAAAAACCCACTTCCACTTCACCCCTCTGTTCGTTCAAAATACCTGTCAAGCTGAGCCTTAAACTTATTTAGGCTATCAACCTCCACCACAAGGGATGGAAGTCTGTTCCACCAACCAACCACCCGCTGGCTAAAGGCAAATTTCCGCACGTCTATCCTACATCTGTCTTTCCTCAATTTGAATTTATGCCCTCTCAGGTGATTTTTCTGAGCTAGAGGAAGAATCCCATCAGCATTGAGCATGCTTAAACCATTCAAGGCTTTATACACCTCTATCAGATCACCTCGCTGGTGCCTAGTCTCCAGACACTGTAATTTGCAAAACTTAAGCCTTTCTTCGTAAGAGCACCCCTTTGTTCCATTCACTAATCTTGTTCCCTTCTCTGTACTCGTTCCAGCAGCTCTACATCCTTCTTGAAATGAGGCCTCCAGACCTGTATACAGTACTCTAGGTGTGGCCTGACCATTGCCTTATACAATGGAATAATCACCTCCTTATCCCTGCTGGAAAAATTCCTGTATATCATTGACAATACTCCATGAGCTACGCTTGCAGCCCGTCTGCACTGCTCAGAGAACTTCATATCTGCCTGCACAACCACCCCCAAGTCCCTTTCATTCTCTACCACTGTCAGTGTAGTACCACAGAGTTGATACGTTGCTCTGGGGTTGCTGTTTCCCATGTGTAGTACTTTACATTTGTCAATGTTAAACTTTATTTGCCACCTCTCAGCCCATCTGCTCAACCTTTCCAGATCCTGTTGCAGCAGCATAGTGTCAGTAGTGTCCTTGACAACCCTGCCAACCTTTGTATCGTCTGCAAACTTGGACATTAAGCTTGATATACCATCATCAATATCATTTATGAATACAGAAAACAATAATGGACCCAACACTGAGCCCTGAGGGACTCCACTAATAACATTAGTCCACGATGAGCAGTGTCCATTGATTACCACTCTCTGTCTTCTCCCGCTCAACCACACCTTTATCCATAGCAGCAATTTGCCTCCAATGTCACACTGCGACAATTTGTGTAGCAGTCTTCCATGTGCAACAGTATCAAAAGCCTTTCTAAGATCCAAGTATATAATATCAAAGTTCTTCCCTGCATCCAGTTCTTTTGTGACTGCATCACAGTATCCAATCAAGTTGGTCAGGCAAGACTTCCCCTTAACAAAACCATGCTGTGTCTGAGCTATAACTGAAGTCTTGTCTAAATGATCCTGCAGTGCTTCTTTAACCAGTGCCTCCATTAATTTTCCTGGAACAGAAGTTAAGCTCACAGGTCTATAATTACTTGTGTCAGCCTTTGATCCTCCTTTGTGAATTGGGGTCACATTTGCACATTTCCAGTCTATGGGTACCTCCCCTGAGTCCAAGGAAGCTCTCATAATTATGGCTAAGGGTTTGCTTACTTCCTTTGCTGCCTCCTTTAATATAACTGGATAGATCCCATCCACCCCGGGTGCCTTTCTTGTGTTTATCTTCAACAGTTTCTCCTCCACTTTACTCCCAGTTATTTCAAGATTCTGTAGCTTACTGCTAGAGTTGAATACACCTCTGGCATTCCCCTTGCTGAATAACTCCTCATGTGTGAATGTCGATGCAAAATATTCATTTAGTTTGTTAGCTACCTGAGCAGGATCATCAACAGTTGACCCATCAATATCAAGTGGACCAATCTGATTCATCCCCTTCCTTCTAGAGTTTACATAAGTAAAGAACTCTTTGCTGTTTTTCTTTGCATCCCTTGCCAAAGATTTCTCGTAATCTGCCTTCGCCTGCCTAACCTCCTTTGTAACTTGGTTGCATTTCAACTTGTATCTATCATAGGCTTCTGTGTCATGTGTTAATTTGTAAGTATCCCATGCATTTTTCTTCTCTGCCATATGCCTCATTAGTTCATCTGACATCCATTTTGGCCTAAACCTTGAACAATATTTCTTAGTTGGTATGTAAAGCCTAGTAGCTTCCAAGATAAGTTCTTTGAATGCTTCCCATTTTGAATTTGCTGTTGGTAACATCATCAGTTGGTCCCACTGTATAGAATTTAAATACTGTCTCAGTCCATCGTAGTCGCCTTTACGGAAGCAATAACCCTTCCCTTTACCCCTAATGGTAGTTACCTCTTTGAGTACATCCCACTTCAGCACACTGTGATCACTGCCACCTAGTGGTTCATTTATCAGCAGATTCTTAATGCATGAAGAATCACTGCTGATAATCAAATCAAGAGTATTACTCCCTCTAGTTGCCTCCCGAACATGCTGATGTAGAAAACAATCATCCAATAAATCCACAAAAGCCCTGCTAGTGCGTGAGTAACCAGCCCCCAAATTCCAGTCAATATCTTGGGAAATTAAAATCTCCCACTATAAGACTCTCTGATTTACTGGCCCACTCTATTTCCCTGTACAGTTCCTTATTATACTCATCAGAGTCATTAGGCCTATAGCACACTCCTACTCTCAATTTTGATCTCCCAATGCTTATGTCACACCAAACTGACTCAACACTGCACTGTCCAGCGATGTCGACTGGCTTCACTTCCTTGGTTTTTATGTGTTTCTAACTAATAGCATAACCCCTCCCCCCCTTCCTATCCTGTCTATCCTTTCTGTAGACGTTGTACTCCACAAATTGCAGTTCTGCATCCCTTATATCTGTGTGACACCACGTCTCTGATATCCCAACAATATCTGCCTTTGATGTTTTGAGCAATACCTCAAATTCATCAAATTTATTTACTAAACTCCTAGCATCGGTGTACACGCAAGTATACCTGCACCTGTTTCTATTCTTAGCTACCCTAACACAACCCATGTGTTTACTTGTACCGCAATGGCTCCCAGCAGTCTCTGAAATACCATGCATGCGTTATGCATCTTGTTTTTCAGGCTTCTGCTCATTCTAATAGAAGCAGTGCAAGAATCTCTTTCACCTCTGCCAGTGGCTACTGTCAATCTATTGGTCTTTGTCTCCCCCCAAGCTAGCAGTTTTCCGACCCACCTAACACTGCCTCGATAGCATCAGCAAATATTCTTGCACCCTTTCTATTTAAGTGTATCCCATCCCTGTAGAAGCAATCTCTCCTGTTAACAAGTACAGTCCAGGCTGAAAAAAATTCTACCCCTTGAGCCTTGCACAATCTTTCCAGGGCCGAATTGATCGACAAGGCTCTCATCATATACTCCCTCCTATCGTGTCTGGGCAGAATTGGAGACACTTTCAAATTCAACCCTAATTCTCGGCTTTTGTTCAGCAGTGACCTGTACTTGTTAAGTAATTCTGCCGGTCTCCTACTCTTAATATTATTAGTGCCAACGTGTACAACTATATCACCTTTTATGCCCTTAAAAGATGATATTCGCTCTACAACGTCATCAACCTTTGCCCCTGGCAGACATACCCTGGTCCTGTTCCACCTATCTTTTTTACAAAGCATGTTCCCCGTTTCCCTGAGAATAGAGTCACCAACAACTACTAGTTCCTTCGGGACCAGCGCATTCTGCCTTGGGGGTTGCCTCTGTGTCACGCAATGCCCAAGTGAAAGCTCTGGCATTGATGTGGGCAGCTGAGAGCTTGATGGGCCCCTCAATTTAGTTTCTTCGAGGGCATCCACCCTGTCCTTCAAGCTCTCATATAGGCCCACAAGAACGCCGAGTTGTTGCCTGATATCGATACACTCGTTGCATCGCGCACACACAAAGACATCCCCCATGGCAGTATCATGTCCCGTTCCCGATTGCAGAGCAATCGGGTACGGGACATGATCATTTAATTGATCATTTACACATGAATGATCATTTAATTCTTGGAATGGCAGGGCCAACTTACCACCACTAAAGGTTTGCGACGTTTCAGCAGATGGCAGGAAAATAATTACTCAAGAATACGCTGACATATTTGCAAGTGGTTAAGTTACATGCTGTTAATGTGAATCGTTTTACACGCTGCATATCAGAAGATTCGAAGATTGAGCAACGTTTGAGTATTTGGCTACAGTTCGACGCAGTATGAGTGCTACAGAGATTTTTGGAGGAAAGTATTTGAAGAAAATTGCAATTTTCAAGAAGTACAGATGCATTAAAGAGAGTCGAGAATTTGTGACCAAAATGACCACTCTCTAAAACTTGTCAAGAAATGGCTTCCGGAACTACTTCTACGAGTGGATTCCTTGATGACGAAAGTTTATACACTTCGAAGGATATTGTTCCAAAAAGCAGAAAGCACTGACTGGCCTCAACAACAAAGATTAAAATGAAAGTAGGTCTATTCCGCAAATTAAATGGTCAACTGTTTATATGCAATGACATGGTAGAAAACACGAAGAAAGATTGTTTTAGTCATGTAATTTTATTATTTCATTTAATCAAATGCTACAGGATAAAATTCCAAATACAGATCACATTTTTTTACAAAATACGGATTAGGACTCAACAATAGTTTTGCATTAAAAGTACACAATTTCATTATTCTATAAAAAAACAAAAACTCAAACATTACTGAAGAGCCATTTTTCATTAGCAGAGCAATTTCTTTAATTTTGTTTCATAATTTAATTAATAAAATACGAAGTCAAAAATTAGTAGGCGGAAAGATTTCGCTCAGTGGTCTTCCGTGGTACATGTTGTATGAACAGAAGTATGGTAGTTTAGCCCCTATAGCTAGGATATTGGACAAGGCTATTATACCTGGCATGTCTTCGTAGATCCCATTAAATACAAGTGCAGCTATATACAGTAGTGCACAGTAGTGAGCTATGCTGAAGGAAGCATGCAGAAAAACTCCCCAAATCACGGTCCAAAACAATCTTAATGCTCCTTCAGCTACACGGTCTGATGTATAATCGACAGAGATTATATATTTTCCCAATTGGAAATAGTTACTGGAAAACAGAAAAGAAATAATTATTAGTAATTTTAATAAATAAAATTTTATATACTGTATAGTCGAAATTATGAAATCCAGGCAACTTTGAGGTTGTCCGGGTTTCATAATTTCGAATTTGCCCGATTTCGGTTGGTTATATGAGGAGTGGTCAAAAGGTTCAAAGAACAGCTTATATAAAATGTATTAATAAATTATAGAACAGATTATTTTGAATGCTTAATGTCTTATAAATCAACGTGAAAAAATTGTATGTCAATGTCTTATGCAGTTTCTAAAATTTAATTTTTATGCCTGTAGGTGGAAGAAGAATGAATATCCAACAAATTGAGCAACGTTCAGTAATTAAATTTTTGACCAAAGAGGATAGAAATGTTTAAGAAATCCATGAAAGAATGACTAGAGTTTGGGAAGTATCGCCCAGTTATGCTACTGTTGCAAGAGGGCAGGAGTTGCTTGAGGATCATCCAAGGTCTGATAGGCCATCTGAAGCAACCAATTCTGAATAATTGCCATCGTTGAAAAAAAAAAAAAACTTAGAAAACAGAAGACTTAGTGCTTGAACTGGAAAAATTACTTATCATTTCCCATGGAATCATTTCAACAATAATACACGAGCATTTGGAAATGTCCAAAGTTTTGTGCAAGATGGGTTCCCAGAAACTTTTCCATTCGTGACAAAGATCAGAGGGAGGGGGGGTGGAGGAATCATCAAAAGACAATTAAAATCAATTCTTGCTAGTCCAGATAGATTTTTATCCCGTTTGGTGACTGGTGATGAAACTTGATTATATTTTTATTATCCTGAATCCAAATTAGAAAGCATGTAATAGAAGCACAAACGATCTGCAACCCCCGAAACGTTTCAAACCCATTAGCTGGAAAACCGTTAGTCTCAATTTTCTGGCAGAAAAAAAAGCATCGTTTTTAATCGATTAACTTTCATATAAAACCTTATGCTACAGTTAAAAGCGGCAATTCTTGAAAAAAAAAAAAAAAAAAAAAAGATGGGGAAAATTGGACCATCAAGCTTTGCTTCTCCATGGCAATGCACCGGGGCATAAAAATCCGGTTTACACCGGCTCGCTTCATAATTGTTCATATCCACATTCATCTTCATGAACGTGGATATGAACAATTAAACTATCCCCACCCTACAATCCAGATCTGATCCCGAATATTCCACGAAAATGAAACCTGAAGTTCAGAAATCTCAAGTTTCATCTTTGTGAAATTCATTTTAAAGGTGATGAAAAGCTATCAGCAGCTGTGAAAGTCTTTTTGATGCCCAACCGAATAGTTTTTTTTGAGGGATTAAACTTTTTGCAGATTAAAAACATTATTATTGAACTTCGGGACGAAACACTGAAAAATAGGGGGGGGGACATACAATTTTACACCTGTCTTTTATACTGCCTTCGCAACACTCTTTGACTACCCTTCGTATTTCCTGACTGACACAATACTTCACAGTCGAATTATTGTCAGTAAATATTAGTATACATAGCAGATGAACAAAAATTTATTTTTTATTTATTATATATCATGGGATCAAATGATGCTGATAAATTGAAATGAATAAATTAAATATAGTAGTAAGGTTTTTAGGAACATCAGCGACTAAGGCCATATTGTTCCTTATATACTGTTTGTAAATTGCGTGTGTTTTGTGGTCGATTTTCTGTTTGCTGGACAAAAAACTTTCCAGGAGGAAAAACCACGCTACCTCGCCTGAGATCGACTAACTCAGTCACATTGTGAAAAACCCATAAAATTCCTCACGTCATCGACGGGGCTGGAAATCAGGTTCTTCCTCGCGGTGTGGGGTGGACGGAGACTTTGCCAACTGTGCAGCCACAGGGGCAATAAATAAAATAAATAATTATTAATTAATAATGTGGGAGATACATGAAGAGAAAATTAGAAACATTCGATGGTATTCAATTGGTAAAGTTGGTAGGTTCCATCCTTAACGGTCCTAGTGCCTTAACTAAAGCAAACAAAAAAGGTATTGATCTGGTGTGTCATTACCATAGCGTACATCTCAGCAAGTTCGAATCAACCCATGCACCCGAATACAGCAAAATTCTTATGTTCTCTGATCTTATAATTTAAGTAATCTTACACGATTTAATTTAAGTGACCATCTCGGAGTATAAACTTCATTTAATTTATCAGAGACTGGTTGAGTAGGCTGAAAACGCTAAGAGGTAAACCCTTTCATCGTTTTATTGGCATTTGAATTGTGATGGTGTATGAGCTCCAGAGTTACCAGTTTCGCGATTTGTTTTAATAGTTCAACTTTCTTAATGTGGAATTGATTCTCTGCACCTGCCGAAGATGAAACAAGTCACTCCGGCAGGTGCAGGAGTCGATTTTTATTTCTTAAATTAAATGTTTTTTTCTTTTTTCTAGGATTAATAGAGTGAAAAGTAAATAAGTTTTTTCTTGTTATCAATCAATGACTATTAAGTAATAATATATGCACATGCCCTTGTGGGTAGCACAGTTGATAGAATCGTCGTCCTCCCTACACCGGTGGAAAAGACCTGAGTTCGAGTCTCGTTGAGGTACTCCCATTTCTCAAGAGAGGGTAGCATAGTTTTTTCTCCCGAAAACTCGGGTTTTTCGTACAGCAAAGAGAAAATCGACCACAGAACACATGCAATTTACAGAGAGTATATACGGAGCTATATGGCCTTAGTCGCTGATGCTCCTAACACCCTACCTACAACAACACTAAGACAGTAGGTGCTACGGCAGTCTTACCTGCTTTTACTATTTCTGCTTCTCTATGAACAGAGTTCAGCAATTTCTCTGCAGAACTTTTTTGCCAACTAGCTAGCTCTTAATCACCCAGAGTAAGCGCTAGTATATCATCTATACCGATTCTTTAAGCTCTATCAGCTCAATGCAGAATGAAACAGAATTACCATCCCCTGTTGAAACAAATCACATCTAAGCTGATCCAGTTGCAAGACAAACAATGCACAGTGGTATTCTGCTGGAGCCCAGCTCATTGTGGATATTCGGAAATGAAAACAGATCAGTCAATAAAACAACCAATAAATGTATTTGATATGAAGATTCCTGTGCAAGACTACAAAACCATTATTAAAAAACCCTACTACCCCAATGGAAATATATATATATATATATATATATATATATATATATATGGCAAGAACATAGCAACAATAGAGACACCTGGACCTCCAGCACCAGGAAAGCACAAAAAAAAAAAAAAAAAAAAAAAAGAAAAAGAAAAAAGAAGAAGGAGTGGTTCGTGCAAAGTCTTGCAAAGAGCACACATTGGACATGTCTCATCTTTACCTTCTCAAAAGTGAAGGCTCTTCACTGCCATATTGTTCTCTCAGTAAAACATATTTTACTTGACTGCTCCTATTATCAGCAGGACAGGCTAGTTCACAGAAGTTTACAGGAGCCTATAACAACGACTTCACCTTCACGTAATGTCACAGCTAATGTAGAAAGAAAATGAATATAAAACACCATTATGCCTGGCATTTGTGGATTATGAAAAGGCATTTGACTCCATACAGCATAAGGCAATGTTTCGGACACTGGAAAGACAACTCATAGATATCCCTTATATTATGATTTTGAAGAAAATTTATGAGAACGCTACCTCCTTTATTAGACTAGACAAAGACAGTAGCAAATTTAAAATTGAGAAAGGAGTCAACAAGGAGGCACAATATCTCCGAAGCTGTTTACTGCTGCCCTTGAGGAAGCTTTCAGAAGATTAGACTGGTCGCAGAAAGGAGACAATGTGAATGGAGAATACCTAAACCATTTACGATTTGCAGATGACATTGTGGTCATAAGCCACGATCTCAAAGAATCAGAGAATCTTAATCAGTTAGAGGATCAAAGAATCTTATTCAGTTATGCACAGTTAGTAAGGATTTTGGACTAAAGATTAATATGGCTAAAACAAATGTAATGATGAACAAGTATGCCACAGAAAGGGATATATAATATAATCATTGAAGGAGCAGTAATTGAAAAGTTGGATTCATATACTTATCTGGGACAAGTCATTAGCTGTAATAATGATAAATGGCTGGAAGTCAAGAGAAGAATAAATTTTGGATGGAGAGCATTCAGGAAATGTAGTCACATACTGAGGAGCAATATCCCAATTTGTCTGAAACGTGAAATAATGAACCAATGTACAAATTTGTATAGTCCCCACCGTGACTTGTGGAAGCGAAAATTGGGCATTCGCCAAAAGAATGGAACAGAAGCTGAGAACTACAGAGCGAAGAATGGAACGAATTATATTGGGAATCAGACTGTTAGATAAGAAGAAAAACACATGGAAACTCTTATCAAAACTAAAGAACTAAAATGATCTTGGGCAGGACACATAGCTCGAAGACATGATGACAGATGGACTAAGAAAATAACAGAATAGTACCCAAGAGGAGCTAGAAGAAAATCTAGACGACAACGACGGAGATGGATAGATGAAATTCACGAGTTTGTGTGTAGTAAATGGACGGCCATTGCACAAAACAGAAGGAACTGGAAAGTTACTGGAGAGGCCTTCATCCTGCAGTGGATTGAAAATGGCTGATGATACCTCTCCTCGTGGGAAGCCCAGTTTGTATAATCCCATACTACGAATCCTATCAATGACTTTGAGCAAGGACAGTTGTCCAATAGATATGCGGGAATTTGCTTTTAACCAGCGAGTGGTTGGTGATTGCTGGAACAAACTTCCGTCTGTCGTTGAGAAAGTTGATAGCTTAAATAAATTCAAAGAAAAAGTGGACATAAAATGGAAAAAGCACACTGAGAGGAATTTTTCTCCTTTATAAAAAAAATAAGGATGCTCTATCACTTCTAAAAACTTGCAAACTTAAAACTACAAGTATTATATTAATTCGAAAAGCAGAATATGGCCGTTGTAGCCCTTATGCCAAAACCTTCAATAACAACAACAACAACTAGCCTCAGAACGTAATATTCACTCAACATTTTGAAATATTGTATTTTTGTAATACCACGATCTGACGTATTTGCTACTACTTATTGTATTCTATTAAATCATAGAAGACCCATGAAATAGTGTGGCATTTAAATTTTAATTAACAATCCAGGATGAAATAAGTATAGTATAAAAATTTGAATGAATATTATCTTGTGAAGTATGTGTAGAGAAATGAAAACAATTACCTATACATATTATTACTTAATTAATTAGCAATTAATAGTATAACAAGTTAATAAATTATTTGTTTAACTTTCATTAATTAAAAAAAAAAGGAAAGTCCATTAATTAAAGGAAAAATTCATGCATGGAAAGCAACGCACTGTGCATATTGTAATTTGAAATGGGCAAAGCAATCATACAATGCAATATAATCAAGTTACAGATGGGATGTACCAATTCCACGGTGCTAATCTAAAGAGCCCAACCCAATTAGAACCCACACATGATTATTTTTTATCATCTCGTCAATGGTAATAATAATAAAAAAAGCTTTTACATTTTTAAATGATAACGCTATCCGATTGTACTGTTATGTCATAATTTTGAAATCAGAAAGTGATTGTGTGGGCTCCACACGTTTAGGCATTAATTTGAGAGGAGTATTTAGGAGGGACTAATGTCATATTGCTCCGTTTATATTGTCTGTAAATTGTGTATGTTCTGAGGTGATTTTCTGTTTGCTGGACGAAAAACCATGCCTCTCCCCTGGAACCGACTAACTCAGCCATGTAGTGAAAAGGCCCTTAAAAAAGGCCCATAACTTGGAGTATAAAGTTGTTGTTGTTATAGGAATAGAGTTTTAAGAGCATCAGGGACTAAGGCCATATTGCTCCGTGTATATTGTCTGTAAATTGCGTGTGTTCTGAAATGATTCTCTGTTTGCTGGATGAAAAGTCCATTCATTTCTAATGTTGTCTCGAAAATTAAAAAATGGTTTTTAACATTCGATGTTACTCACACCACGTTTAAAAAAATTTTCAACATTGTGGCGTGCTGGACTAGAGGTAAAAGGAAGACCCTTCCTCCTGTTCTGTATATTCTCAATATAATAGTTCAGTAATGATATCCATGATTAATTATAACAGTTCATTATTTTAAAGTAATATACGTACGTGGTGCTTTGGGTGTTTAATACCACAAGCGATCCGTCCATTTCGATGGAATCAACTCTGGTCACTGTATTATACTAAATAGAGTCACTTATGGGACACTCTCCCGAAGGACTGTACTGCCAATGCCTTGATTGGCAGAAGCTGGATTACAGCTCCTCCAACAAGGCCTAAAGCATACGTAACAATGAAGGATATCAATGAAATTGTTTCTGATTCCATTGTCACTGCTGATGACTTTTCCGTTTAAACTGATGTTTTTCCAAAAAATTAATAAATAGACAGATTTAATTTATTTTTCAATTTTTTATTTGTAAATTTAATCTTTGTTTCATAAACTTAATTTTGATAAAAGGTACTTTTTGTGATATTTCGTAAATTTAATAATGGTCGTTACCACAGATTAGTCTGTGGTAACAACCATTGTTAAATTTACTCTGTGGGTTGTTAGAAGATCCACATTGAATACTTGACTTAGACGGAAATAATTGTAAGCATTTTACGTGTGAATAACGAGTTCAATGCTTGTAGCGTGTATTCAAAGGTCCATCTAGTTGTCAATCATAGCTCAATTGACGATACTTTTCTTTGTTCCCAATGTTCTTTTCTTTGTTCCAATTCTTTTCTTCGTTCCCAAAGAGTACACCTATGTTAAATTAAAATTCGGTGCATTACAAGAATTTCAATTACTGAAGAAACGGGTGCTTACCTTAGAGATAATTGCAACTGGGAGCGTCAGGGACTCAAGATGCTAACTCTGATTGAAGATTTAGTTTTATTGGGAGACTGTTTTTAGGGGAACGGGTAACATATTTTGTAATAAGGTTAGGGGGACCGAACCCAAGTGTGTCTGCCAGGTGCAACGATTAATGATGCCACTGATAGATTGATTTTAAAGGGGGTAAAGAGAGAGTATTATTTTTCATGTGAGGACTAATGATATTAAATTCACTCGAACGGATGATTTGTTGAATAAATATAGACCATGCTAAATAAATGTCTCTAGTTAGGCCAGAATGTGTATGAATCTGCAATTCTGCCCAGGCAACAGATGGGACTATGTGGAAAGTCTTGTGGATTAACTCAAGACTTAAGAGACTATGCAAGGATTTTGTTGGTAAATTTTTATCATTGTATCCTCTGTAATGGTAGGTAGAATAAAGCTATTTTGTAGGCACGGGATACATTTAAAAAGGTTTTTCCAGTATCACTGAGGATACCTTAAGGGTTCAGGAAAATTTCTAGTTGTGAGGGGGGCATAGGTGAAAGAGACACGTATATATCTGATGATGTGGGTCAAAGTAACGCTTGTACACATCTCAGGAATTCTTTATTACCGCAACAACTGATATTGGCAAGGTGTTCTGAGGCTAGGGACATTCATTTCAAATAAGGGAGAAGTAAATGCTAGGGAACTGGCTTAAATAACTTCAAGGGAGTGTCAAGGTAGTAATCTATACAAGAACACTTAGCCTTGACTGTGTATACAATAGTGTCAGAACTATTGTTTACATTGAGTGAATTTGAACTCTTGGTTAGAACAGATAACGCTGACAAACGGGCCCAACAGAAACGTCATGCCCCTCGAACATAGGGGGCGATAAGTTGCGTGAAAATATATTTAGGAAGGACAGAAGGGGTGTTTGAGCTATGCTTCTTATCAGAAGCATGCAAATGCTGAGCTCGACAAAAGCTTTCTCAGATTCAAAAGTTATGCACACTTGTATAGAATCTGTATGGTGTGTTTTAGGGAAAATCATGGGAGCAATGATCAAACATGCAGTACAGGATGATTCTGATACAAATGGAATTCTAAAGGGAGCAGCACGGTTTTGTAATGGAAAAAAAATTTTTTTCGTGTTTAATTAACCTGGTGAGCTGTTTTCAGAGAGTGCTGCATATAATTTCGAAATTTCTTACTAGGATTTCGGCAATGCATTTGATTCTTTCCCACATGAGAGGTTTTCTGCATAAGCTGGAACATGCAGTAATCACAGGGAAAATCTTTAAATGGATTGCATGATGCCTTCTTGGGAGGAGATAGAGATTTATGATTAATGGCTATTTTTAGATTGGGCTAATATAAGATATAGGGTTCCCCAAGGAACCATGCCTTTTAGGACGTACTAGGACCACTGTTTTTTTTTTTTTTTTTCTTTAATGGCATCAACGAAGGGATACAGTGAGTGATGTCAAAATGCGCAGACGATGACAAAATATCTGGAGTAGTTAATGATCAACATCAGGGGCAGAGCTTCCTCAGGGCGACTTAAGTAGATTTTATGGATGGCCAGAAAAGTGGCAGCCAAGTTTTAATGCAGTAAAATGCAAGGTGATACACATAGGGAATGGCAATCCCAAAATATCGTATGCACTTGGTGGGCTGAACTAAAAACAGAAGAGGAAGAAAGGGATTTGGGAATTAGGATACGGTCGAACATGAAGTTCTCCGAGCAGTATAGACAGGCCGCAAGGAAGGATCACTATGTCCTATCGATGATTTCCAATGAAGATCCATGATGTCCACTCTAACGTTTACGTGTAGAAATGGAATAGTCATAAATCCACTGTATGAGGTAATTTTATGACCACTCTTGGAATGCTATGCTCAAGTATAGAGACAGCACCTAAAAAAAAAACATCAAGCTTCTTGAAAAGATCCAAAGATTGGCAACGCTCCTGGTGAGATCGGCAGAAGGTCGTCCATACCAGAAAATACTTTGAATATCTTGGAAACTAAACACTTTAGAAGAGGCTTGATTGAGTCGTATAAGGTTCTGAGAGGTTTAAAGAAAATGAATGAGGGAGAAATTTTCATTATTATAAACGATTCCAGAACTAGGGACAATATTATGTCCACTCAAAATACGTCACCTTCTATTAGTATTACTCACAGTGCTCTCGCGAGTATCTCAGTTCGAGTGTAGCTTAATTCGAATCCCGTCGATGACGTGAGGAATTTTTACGGGTCTATTTCACAACGTGGCTGAGTTAATTGGTCACAGGCGAGGAAAACATGGTTTTCCTCTCCCTGACACTGGTTTTTCGTCCACCAAAACAATCAAATCGACCATAGAACACATCTAATTTGCAGACATATTACATACACTTAATGAACATATTATAATTTTTAATAATGAACATATTATAATGTTTATTAACGAATACATTTTAATGTTTATTAAGTGTTTCTGATTGAGCTTCGTAATGCATTACCTTATCAAAATAATCGAATTTATCTAAAAGTAGAGCTGCATTGTTTCACTGATTGATATCGTCCTCTTTTTACATGCAAGTAAAGCAAACAACGCTAACTAGTTTACGAGAGGGATAGTTGAAGGTGTATTTGCTACCTATTGGATATCTGGTGGATGTAATCGCCCTTCTACCCACACCGAGTGGAAAATGCCAAAGCTAGAATCCAATCGATCACGGAGAAATTTTTATAGGCTCTTTACAGCATGGCTTTTGCCGACCGGGCTAGCCGGATGGGTAAAGTGCCTGTCCGGCCACCACACGTCGCGGGTTCGCATCCCGCCTCGGGCTTGGATCAAAGTAAAATGCAAAAACTTTGGGAGGTGCATTGTGGCCACAGAAGCCGATGCGCCAACAACTAACAAAAAAAAAAAAAAAAACATGGCTCAGATAATTGGTTTCATACGTTCTTTTTCTTTTTGGAGTATAAGTAGGATGTGAAGTGGGATTTGTTGAAACACTTTATGTGTTTCAACAAATCCTACTTCACATCGCCCCGCTGACGAAAACGCAAGTGGTAGAAACTGTGAAATGGGATTTGTTGGAGGACAGTGCATTGTATCCCATGTCTAGCTTCCAACGGAGCCGTTCCAATATGGTGAATATATTTGTAATGCGGCTATCTAGAGCTGAACCATAAATTATGGATCCTGAAGCAGACTCACATCAGAATCCCCTTTGAAGTTGTTAGGTTTTGGTTCAAAGACAATGCTCCAGGAAAACTTTTCCTTTCTCCCCACACAGGTGGAAAAGACCTGAATTCGAGTCCTGTCGATGACGTGAGGTATTTTTATGTGTCTTTTTCATAAATTGGCAGTGTTAGTCGGTCTCAGGCGAGGACAGCAAGATTTTTTCTCCCGGAACCTCAGATTTTTCATCCAGGAGATAGAAAATCGACCTCAGAACACATGCAATTTACAGACAGTATATACGGAGCAGTATGGCCTTAGTTGCCGATGCTCCTAAAATCCTATTAATACTACTACTAGTACCTTTTATTTTCGCATAGTTTGGACGAGTTCCATCCTCATTCAAGCCCCTGTCAGTTCCAGTAGCTAAATATTGTTCACGAACAGAATTTTCCTGCACTGTGAAGAGTGAACCCAATTCCATGTTCACAGAGCATTGCCTGCAAAGAGCACAGATTCACAAAAAGAGTGAGAGGACTTGATAAAAAATATGGGAAACTTGTACAGAAACGACATAAGCTCAACAGGGATATCTATGAACACCTTATATTATTATTATTATTAGGTATATGGTACAAGGAAGCCTGAGACCTATGCTGCACCAACCAAAAAAAAATTTCTGAATTATCCTGAGAGAGAGAGAGAGAGAGCAAACAAGAGTCAGAAGTAGAAAGGAATCATCAAGGAAGATAAGAATGTTGATATCCAGCTCAGGACCCTGGGTGTGCCAAGCCCATACTCACCAGATGTGAGACCCTGGATATCAGGTAGTGTCGTTGCTCTTCTCGCTTAAGAAGGTTAGTTGGTTGTTTTAGGTACATCAGTGACTTTTACCATATTGCGTATAATGTGTCTTGAAGCTGCTTATATTTTATGCTGATTTTCTATCTGATGAACGCAAAACCCGAGTTTCCGGGAAGAAAAAACCACGAAAAGGCCCCATAAAAATTCCTGGCCTCATTGTATGAGGAGGACGCTGATTATACTTACTGTGCTACTCACGAGGCTACTGAAGAAGGACAAACTTCTCAATAACTGCGATATTTAAACGGTCTGGCTGACCAGAAAAGAATATGGTTGCACAAGAATTTGAAGGATATTTAATGAAGAAAGAAACTTCGTTTTAGATAAGTAAAAATTTTATTCATACAAATATCAAATTCCCAATTTGAAATAACATTAAAGCATTTTATGTTTCATAAAAAAATGAAAAATATACATCATTCCTGAAGAGCAATATTATACAACAGAATTTCCGATTTACCAGCAATAGTAATTTCGTTACTTTATTCAATAAATGTTAAAATTTAGGCAGATGAAATAATTATGGACAGAGGTATGCCATTGTACATATTATAAGAACATATATACGGCAGTTTAGCTAAGATCAACAAAATATTAGCCAAATGCGATATTTGTGGTCTGCCTTCATAGATTGCACCACACACCACAAGAGCAATGTAAAACCGCAAACATCGGTGAGCTATATCGAAAGAGGCAAGGAGAAAAACACCCCAGACAATAGTCCAAAAGACTCCTACCATTCCTTCACCTACACGATCTGATTTATAATCGATGGACATCTCATATTTTCCCAATGGAATTTTGCTAAATGAAAATACAAAAGAAATAAAAATCAGTAATTTTAGTTATTGAAATCAAGTGCACAAAATTTATTTTTATGTTTAATCGATATCATTAATAATCCAGAAGGCATGTTTCTGAATTACATGGCACATGTAATGGCATATCCAATTTATGGTCCTCGTCTGGGAAGTTCCAAGACGTTATAGGATGTGCCGTCATGGTTTAATGGCCTCAATAAGGTATCCCAAAGTTAAAAGTACAATTTTAAAGTGCGAGTTATTAAAATAAGTATTTCACGGGACTCCATTAAACCCTTGTTGAAGGGTATTAAATTAAGATGCGATTATATTGAGAGTTAACCTAAATAGACCTTTATTTCCACGAATCATAAAATCAAACTCCTTAATCCTGCTCATTAATTCGCATTAGCATTAGTAGAGGCATAATGCAAGAAAGCAAGCTTATACAGCATCAGTAGCGCCTCCGTAGCCAGGTAGGCAGGAACACTGCTTAAATATATTTAGGCTATCAACTTCCATAAAAAGAGATGGAGATCTGATCCAGCAATCAACTACCCGCTGGCTAAAGGCAAATTTCCGCACAACTATTCTACAACTGTCTTGTTATTATTATTATTATTTTTTTTTTGGTTTTTAGGAGCATTAGCAACTAAGGGCTATGGAAGTTGTTACATCCATATTGCTCCGGGAATATGCGGTGGTCATTCCCTGACCTTTCCGCATTCTCCGTATTTGGTGGTCACTGGCTCGGACCACGGTCTAATCAAGAAGCGTGTGCTACGCACTGTTGCTCCTGCCCACCCGGCTACGGAGGAGCTACAACTGTCTTTCTCAATTTAAAACTATGCTCCCTCAGGTTCTTAATATGAGCAAGAGGAAGAGTCCCATCCGGATTCAGCTTGCTCAACCCATTCAAGGCCTTATACGCCTCAATCAGATCACCTAGCATGCGCCTACTCTCCAGGCGCTGCAATTTGCAGAACTTAAGCCTTTCTTGGTAAGAGCACCCCTTTGTTCCCCTCATCAATCTTGTTTCCCTTCTTTCTATTCGTTCTAGCAACTCTACATCCTTCTTAAAATGAGGTCTCCAGACCTGTACACAGTACTCAATGTGTGGCCTCACCATTGTCTTGTACAACGGGATAATTTGTTCCCTGTTCCTGCTAGCAAAATTCCTATATATCATTGACAAGACTCTATGATCTTCCCGGGCAACCCATCTGCACTGCTCAGCGAACTCATATCTGACTGCACAATTACCCCCAGGTCTTTTTTACTTTCCACTTGCCTGAGTGTGGTACCACAGAATTTGTACGTTTCTCTTCGATTATCACTACCCATATGCAGTACTTTGCATTTGTCAATGTTAAACTTCAGTTGCCACTTCTCAGCCCATTTTCCCAACTTATCTAGATCCAGTTGGAATAGCATACTGTCTTTACTGTCGTTAACAACCTTGCAAACCTTTGTCTCATCTGCAAACTTGGACATTAATCCTGATATACCTTCATAAATATCGTTGATGAATACTGAAAACAACATTGGGCCCATCAGCGAACCCTGAGGAACTCCATTAATAACATTAATCCACGAAGAGCAGTATCCATTGATTACCACTCTCTGTTGTCCCTCACTCAACTGCCCCTTTATCCATTGTAGCAACTTACTCTTAATGCCATAAGCTACAATTTGTACATCAGTCTTCCGTGTGCAACAGTATCAGAACTCAAAAGCTTTCCTGAATCCAAGTATATGATAGCAAAATAATTTTTTGCATCCAGTTCGTTTGTGATCATATCATAGTATCCAATAAAATTGGTCAGACAAGACCTTCCTTTAACAAAGCCATGTGGTAACTATACCTGCGCCGTAACTATTACTACCGTCTTGTCTAGATGATCCTGTTATGCTTCTTCAACCAGTGACTCCATTATTTTCCCCGGAACACAAGTTAAACTATCAGGTGTATAGTTACGTGTCACCTTTTGAACCCCCCTTTGTGAATTGTTGATAGTTTTGCACACCTCCAGCCCATGGAGACCTCTCCTGCTTCCAAGGAAGCTCTCATAATTATGGCTAAGGGTTTGTTTACTTTCTTTGCTGCCTACTTTAATATAACTGGATAGATCCCACCCATCCCAGGTGCCTTCCTTATGTTTAACTTCAACACATTCTCCTCCACTTTGCTCTCAGTTATTACAAAATCACTTAGCTCCCTGTTAGAGTTTGATAAACGTATGGTATTCCCTTCCTTGAATAACTTCTCATGTGTGAATGTAGATGCAAAATACTCATTCAGATTATCAGATACCTGCGTATGATCATCAATAGGCAATCCATCTAGTTTAAGTGGTCCAATCTGATTCATCCCTTTCCGTCTAGAGTTCACATCAGTAAAGAACTCTTTACTCTTTTCTTTGCATCCTTTGCCAACAAATTAATGACATGTCTCTTATCACGTCTCCCCACTCTCGCTCTCATAGACATAGACAACTGAAGCCTTTCTAGGTAAGAGCACCCTTTTGTTGGTGAAGGGAACAAAAAGGTATTGTTACCTTGAAAGGCTTCAGTTCTGCAAATTGCAGCGTCTCGAGATAGGCACCTGCGGGGGGATTCATTGAGGTGTTTAATGTCTTGAGTAAGTTGAATGTTAATGGTGTTCTTCCTGTTGCTGAGACTACACTCATGAGGTGGTATAAATTCAAGTTGGGGAACAATGGTTGCAGGAGAGATGTGGGGAAGTTTGCCTTTAGCCAGCCGGTGGTTGATTTGTTGGAACAGTTGTTGTTGTATTTTAGGAGCATCAGCGACTAAAGCCATATTGCTCCGTGTATACACTCTGTAAATTGCGTATGTTCTGAGTCGATTTTGTGTTTACTGGACGACAGACTCGAGTTTCCGGAAGGAAAAACCATGCTACCCTTGCTTGAGACCGACTAACCCAGCCTGAGTTCGAGTCCCGTCGATGACGTGATGAATTGTTATGTACCTTTTCACAATGTGGCTGAGTTAGTTGGTCTCAAACGAGGGTAGCATAGTTTTTTTCTTCTGGAAACTTGGGTTTTTCTTCCAGCAGACAAAAAATCGACCACAGAACACTCTCAATCTACATACAGTTCACATGGAACAATATGGCCTTGGTCGCTGATGCTCCTAAAACCCTACTACAACAACTACAACAAGGAATGATCGGAAGTGCATGAAAATTAGCAGGCGGATGAGTCGCGTCCAGATACAAATAATTAAAATGCAGGACCAATGGGGCAGAGGCTTCGGCTGATATATAAACAAATGTAGAAATCATGAAGTTCAAAGTAACTAGTGTGTGACGCAGTTAACAGGCTTCTATCTCGCAGTAACCAACTTCAAAGTGCAAAGAGACTGTAGGTTGGTCGCTCTGTTGTGTAGCGGAACATGTGGCCGTACAATACCACAGAGCACAAATACCGGCAACAGTGATTGCAAGAAATTACGACTATTCGTCGAATGGATAGTTGGAACAAGACGGAGGACATAGAACGGGAGGATCGTCTTATCCGTCTATGCTTATGTCGCACCTACAGACACGCTGGCTATCATCCAAGAGCTGTGATATCAGCTGGTGTTTCTCCATTACCCGTCGAACTGTTGCACGCCAAATGACAGAAGGGGGCCGCCGTGCATACCGGCCATTGCGTCGATTACCGCAAATCGCTGCCCATTGTCAATAGCGTCTGGAATGGTGCCGCACATGAGCAGCCTCAGATACAGAATAACTTCAAGTGGTCTTCAGCGATGAATCCCGCTTCTGCTTGGGGCCGGATGATCGGCGCATAAACGTGTGGCGACGACGTAGTGATCCTAGAGCCATTGTTGAACTGCATACTGCACGCTCTGCTCGTGTTATGGTGTGGGGGATCAATCAGTTTGTTTTGATAGTCGGTCGTCGTCGGTGTTCGTCAACGGTAATCTGACTGCACGCCGCTATGTCACCAAGAATCTGGAACCCTTCGCTCTCCCCTATTCACTGAGGTGCCTGATGCCATTGACGATGACTATATTTGCATGGTAGATATATCATGGATGTCCAGAAAAAAAGCAAGCACGGCATCAAATGTCCTAACATATCACCTGCAATAAGGTCTATTCCACATTATGAAGACCTGCCGTTACCATATCTCCAAACTCATGTGAAAAATGAAGCAGTCATGATGTTGTTGTTGGATAGCGAGGATTCTTGTGTTCCATATTTTGCTAAAGCGTTCATTTCATCAGATTTGAACTACCAACCAGAAAACGATAACACCCTACACTTTAAATGACTTTGTTCATGATTTAAACTTGTTTAAAGAGCAAACAGAACTGCTTTGTTCTAGGTCGCAGTCTAACTTACTTGACGTTGTTGTTGGGTTTTAGGAGCATCGGCAACTAAGGCCATGTTGCTCCGTGTATATTGTCTGTAAATTGTGTTCTGAGGTCGATTTGCTGTTTGCTGAATGAAAAAACCCGAGTTTCCGGGATAAAAATCATGCTACCATCTCCTGAGACCGACTAACTCAGCCATGTTGTGAAAAATACCCATAAAAATTCCTCCTGTCATTGATGGGATTCGAACTCAAGTCTTTTCCACCCGGTGTGGGGAGGATGGCGATCCTACCTACTGTGCTACCCACAAGGGTCAACCTTCTTGAAACAGAACTAAAATTACATTGTATTGAAAACTCACATAGTGTTTCCAAAATATTTTGTTATGGAGGATGCTATGTGTAAATATGTTAGTAGTCTTCTGACCAAACTAGATATGGAACACAACCCCAAAGAATGGTGTGTGTATCAATTGATGCCACAAAATGGAAATTCACTTGCCTCAGTTTCTTTTTGAAAGAAACTTAACATATGAAAGTATATTCAAGATCTTGAGTGCAATAAACTACCATAACTTTGCTGGGAAAGTCCATAGTGATCTTAAGGTAACTGGATTATTCACTAGTCGATAGGGAGGTTTCACAAAATACTGTGGTTTTTGTGACAATCTTTGTGGAACAGTCGTGCAACAGAAAAACATTATATTGTGTAGTAGTGGTGAAAAGTGGGGGGAATTTTTACCAGAGACAAGTAATATAAAATACGTTCCATTGATTGAACCAAAAAAAGGTGTTTCTGCCACCCTTGCATATACTGTAATGTTTGAGTTAAGAGTTTTAAGGCTCTGGATAAAGAAGAAAGTGAATTTTGCTACCTAAAGGAATAAATTCCCAATTTAACAGAATAAAAAACTGAAGGAAAGAATTTTCACTGGGCTTCAAATAAAGGAACTCCTCGAAGATAAGATGCTTTATTTATTAAAAAGCTACAGGATACTGAACTAGTTGCTTGGCGATCATTTAAAGCAGATATGCATGAATTTCTTGGAAGAATGAAAGAAAATAATTATTCATTTCTGGGTTCAACTTTATCAATGTTATAAAGATATGGGCTTCCGAATGTCTTTGAAAATTCATTTTCTTCATTAAATTCTCAGTTTTTTTTATCTGAAAAACTGGGCGATGTAAGTGATAGCAAGGGGATGCTTTCATGGTTTCATATATCCACAATTAAAAGCGGCATCAAGATCGCTGGTAGGAAAAATCTTAAGAGCAAAACGGACTATAAGAAAAACTCCCGAATCGCAAACATTTTTAAGGAAACAGAATGTGCACTGGTGTTCAAAACTTAAGGACCAACACTATTTCTAAAGGATACAACCACAAAATCTTTACTTCAGGTACTCTTTACTGATGGGAGTAGACTCAGTCTCAGTAGCGATTCTGGATGTCAGCTAATCTGGCGAAAGGTTGGCACACGGTATCACCCCTCAAACATCACTGAAAGAGATCGATATGGCGGTCGAGGTGCTCTCGTCTGGGGAAGCGTTATCTTGGATGGACGTATACAACTCCAAATACTGGAAGTCGGTACTGTAACCGGTGTACGTACTGTACTGAGGTAATCCTTCCGCATGTGCGTCTATTCCGAGGTGCCATTGGTCCCGAGTTCTTGTTTATGGATGATAACACCACACCCCATCGCACTGCAGTTGTTGACATGCTTTTGGAAAGTGAGGGCATTGTTCGTATGGATTGGCCTGCCCGTCCCTCTTGATCTAAATCCCATTGAATACATATGGGACGCTCTGGGGAGACGCCTAGCGTCCACACTCACCAGAAAATGTTCATCAGCTGAAGATGGCGCTGACAGAGTAATGGACGATGTTACCGCAAGAACTTATCAACAACATTGTTCTAAGTATGGACAGGCGGTGCAAAGCCTGCATCGACATTAGGGGTGGCCATATCTCCTACTGAGGACCACCTCTTCCCTTTGTTCCCTCTTTGGCAGTGATGCATCTGTATCATGGCAGCCAGTGTAATGTTGCCATTTTTGAATAACGTCCCTCTGTACCGTTTTGTTTCCTTTGTTGTTTCCTTCATTTCTGTACCTCACGAGATTCCTTTGGTATGCTTTTCCAATATCCAGGCCACTCCTATGAGAAGCTACAGGTGAAAATTTGACTGGTCCTAAAATTTTGCACACCAGTGTATGAAGTGCATTATAATGTTTGATTAAATTATTTTAAAATGATAAAACTAATTTTTAAGATAGCATATGTATTATTGTATGATATTTGAAATTGGTTGTTCATTAATAGAAATGAAATGGAGAAGTGATTGAGACATAATTTTAGTATTTTCGGAATGAATTTCCTTTAGGATTTGCAACTTTGGCTAGACTGATAAGAAAAAAAAAAAAAAAATTATTTAGTTGGCCAGCATAATTTGTGAAGGAACAAGTAGCAAACTGTGATAATTGCCCTCGTTGGTAGCACAGTTGATAGAATTTCCGTCCTATCCACACCAAGTGGAAAAGACCTGAGGTCGAGGCCCATGACGTGAGGAATTTTTAAGGGCCTTTTTCACAACGTGGCTGAGTTAGTCGGTGTCAGGCAAGGATAGCATGATTTTTCCTCCTGGAAACTTGGGTTTTTCGTCCAGCAGACAGAAAATTGACCACGGAACTCGTTCAATTTCCAGAGTGCATGCACAGAGCAATATGGCCTTAGTTGCCGATACTCCTCAAACCCTACTACTACTACTACAACAACTCTGATAATTGTCATTAGCTATGATGTCTACATTGTATCATCATCAAACATTAAAATTGAAATACTTCCATTCAGGGCTTTCGTAAATTGGTAAATTTCTCAATCAATCCAGCCTATCTTTTTCTATAGGGATTAGTTTCCAGTTCTGGGTCTCCACCAAAATGTGCGGCCCCGGTCAACCTGACCCCCCTACCATTTCTCTATCCCAGGACCACTATATGGTCCACTTTGCGATTGAAAGTTAGCTTCCCCAGCAATAGTTCTAATTGACACTTACATAGTTTTTTGGATTTGAGACATCCCGTATGATCTTTACGTTTTCTTGGAGTGAAACCTAGTTAGTTGTTTAAGCTAAGTATATTCACTCCTGCAAAACTTGCTGGATATAATACAGCTTTTGCCTTAGCCTTCTTATTACGCATTCAAGCAGTAATAATGTACACGCAATGCGCCAAAATGAAAATAAGTGCACAACAATGGAAGAATTATGATTTATTGTTGCTAACCATTCTGTATATCATGTAGTTATTCCAAAAATAAATCAAATGAAACAAAAGAAAATGAAATAAATATTCAAAATTACTAACTTTCGATATTAGGAAGAAGAATTTTTGCAGTCACAAATTCAAATATCGATCGTACGAAGCTTTGTTCAATTTCAATAACTTCAAAAGACGTCACCACTTCATTGTAAATAAATAAGAATGAAATACTGTATTTTCAAAATTTCTGTATTTCAGCAGGTCATAACCTTTTTTTTTTGAGAATGCGACCAGTTCTGACAGTGCAGTAAGACTTCCTGACGCGAGACAATTTGACGTAATCCACCCAGCGTGTCTTTTAACATAGATACCAGTTTCCAATTCTGGGTCCCCTCCAAAATGTGCTGCCCTAGTCAACCTGATCCCCCTACCATTTCTCTAGCCAAAAAAACGATGGGGAAGACAGGTTTTTTCAATTAAAAAAAAACATGCACAACAGTCTTCAATTATAAATAAAATAAACTATTCTCCGCACTTAGGTCCAGGCTGACCTTAAAATTTCCCCAAACTATCAGCCAGAACTACTCACGGTGGTAACTTGTTCCAGTAATTAACAACTCGTGGGCCAAAAGAAAACTTCCTACAATTCAGTGTTAACCTCCTCCCCTTAACTCGAATGATGGCCCCTGGTTCTGAATCATCTATAACAGTAAAAATTTCGTCCTCACTCATTTTACTATCTCCTTTGAACATTATAGACCTCAGTCAGGTCCCCTCTATGGTCTCATTGAAGTCTTTCCTCATATGCATCTCTTTCTGCTAGCCTTTGTACCCTTCCAAGAAACTTGATGGTTTTATTTAGGTGCGGTTTTCATACTTGGACACAATAAGTGCGGTCTTACAATCGCTATTGTTGCTGTTGTTGTTGGGTTTAGGAGCATCAGCTCCTAAAACCCTCCTAAAAACCTGAGTTTCCGGGAGAAGAAACCATGCTATCTTCGCATAGACCGACTAACTCAGTCAAGTTGTGAAAACGCCAATAAAATTCCTCACATCATTGATGGAACTCGAACTCAGGTCTTTTCCATCAGTGTGGAGGAGGGTGGCGATTCTACCAATTGTGCTACACACGAGGGCGACTTACAATTGCCTTATGCAGTGAAATTATGACTTCTCCATCTCTACAAGCAAATGTTTAATAAATCATCTACAGTCATCACCACCTTTTCTTGCCGCCAGAGTATACCGCTGGAACAACTTCATGTCCGACCGTATTGTAACTGATCCAGGTCCCTTTTTAACTCGTCTGTGTTTATTTCAACCCTTCCAAGTGTATAAGTTATTTTGGGGTAGCTGTTCCCATGACATCCATCACTTGCATTTAAAATAATTCCCATGCGTTCAAAGTGAATCCGTAATTGACCTTTTGTCAACATACCATTATTCGATGATTGTTTTTTCCACATAAAGGGCGAAATAAAATTTACAAGTACTACTGCACGAGAAACAAAAACACGTTCATAAGTAAGACTGCTCCCTGTGCCAGAGAATTCCCAGGTGAGGCCATAACCCTTCCTCATCATCAAAATAATGTAGATTATTTTTACAGCTACATAATGATTTCCGGGAACTTTGCTTTCCGGAACGTCCTCCCCACACCGAGTGTAGGGAAGACCGTGACGATACCACCGTACTACCGCGCAGACGGTATATTAGACCCATTCGAATTAGATGGCCAACCTGTGTATATGAGGACATGTGTTATGTGTTCTGTAGGGTTGCTTCTGAACGTTAGTTCAACCTCTGCTGTGATGATACTGTTGATACTGTGATAATACAAACACAGTAAAATGCGCAGAAATGAATGCAATACTTTGTTTGTGTAGTGTGCGTCTTCCTCTGTTGTTTACTTGTTTCTGGCCACTTTGCTACCAGGAAACAGCGATCACCAGGAAGGCTGTCTCCCAGTTTCGTCCAAACCACGAGGAAGCTGGCCACAACTATATTCGTATCGTCCTCAGTGAACTAAATCCTACTCGCTCTGGTGGGGAGCACAATAGGTAGAATCGCTATCCTTCCCACACCAGGTGGAAGAGACCTCAGTTCAAATCCCGTGAATGAATGACGTGGCCGAATTAGTCGGTCTCAGGCTATGGTAGCATGTTTTTTTTCTCTCGGAAACTTGGGATTTTCATCATTAAACAGAAAATCGACCTCAGAACACACGCAATTTACAGACAATACACACGGAGCAACATAACCTAAAAAAATCCCCACCCACGTTATTAGCAATTAAGAACACATTGGGGACGAATAAGTGGAATCAACAAACGATTCCGTCTATTCACAGGAGTTGAGGCCAGCAAAATAAATAAATAAGTAATAGGAATTAAATTTAAATAAACAATAAAAAATAAAAATAAAATAAAGAATAAAAATAATAATACAATAAAAAATTAAAATAAATAAATAAATAAAATAAAAACAAAAACAATATACTTAAATTTAAAAAAATATATATATGCAAAATGACCGCTTTGTGAGAATAAATAAAGCTAAAAAATTTATTTTTGTCATAACTTTATTTTCGTCATGAATATTTATTATGTCTTTCAATCAAATATCACCAGATAAAATGCAAAATACAGAATACAACGTAATACAAAATATGGATTAGTGCTCAAAACAGTTTTGAATTAACAGTAAACAATTTCATATTTGTATAAAAAAATAAAAACTCCAAACATTATTGAATGCAATTTTCGCGTGAGAAATACAACAGAGGGCGCCACTTGTACATCTGGCAACAATTTCGTTAATTTTATTTTGTCATTTACTTCATAAAGTACGAAACATCAAAAATTAGGAATATGAAAGGACTCTGCTTAATGGTCTTCCATGGTACATATTGCACGCGCAAAAGTAAGGTATTTTGATCCCTGTGGACAGAATATTACACAAGAAAAATACACCAGGCACTTCTTCGCAGATCCCATTAAATATTAGAGCACCGATGTACAACATTGCACAATAGTGAGCTATATTTATAGAAGCATATAGAAAAATTCCCCAGATAATGGTCCAAAACGTTCTTAGTGCTACTTCAGCCACACGATCCGATCCACAATGAATGGAGATTACATACTTTCCCAATTGAAACTGGCTAGAGGAAAATACAAAATAAATAATTATCAGTAATTTTAAACACAGAAACCATGCTACCAGTAAAATTTTCATATTATCATCATTATTATTATTATTATTACTAGCCATATAGTGCAAGGAAGCCTGAGGCTTATGCTGCACCAGCTAAAAAAAATTTTCGAGTTACCCTGAGAGAGAGAGAGAGAGAGAGTCAGAAGAAGGGAATCATCAAGAAAGAGAAGAATGATGATATCCAGCCCAGGACTCTGGGTGTGCCAAGCCCATACCCACCAGATGTGAGCCCCTGGGGCTATTTATTTATTTAGATGTAATAAAATATATATAACAGGATCAGAGTTTGTGATAAAATGTTAGAGTCCAAAACAAAAAAAAAAAAAAAAACCATCCTGTCATACTAAAAGCCACAAAACACACAATTTGTGAATGATATGCCACAAATTGTGTATTTTGTGGCCGATTTGCTTATTTGATGGGCAAAAACCAGATACTGGGAATATAAACTCTACTGTTCTCGACTGAACCCAACTAAATCAGCTAGACAGCGAAAAAAGTCCATAAAAGTTACTCGCTTACTGACGGGATTCAAAACCGGCTTTTTCCGGGTAGTGTGGATAAGATGGTTATAATAACCGTCTGGACTGTTATTCTTTGGTCGGGTTATCCATTTCGCTGGTCCAAAAATCTGGGTTTCCAATAGACCATGCAGTTCTCTATCGAGACTAATTAACACGGCCAAGGAGCAAAAGGGGCCCATAAAATTTCCCTGCGTCATTGACGCATTTGAACCTATGTGTTTTCCACCCAATTAAGGGTGGAAAACACGGCTTGTGGCTATATACAATCAGTCGAAAACTCTGAAATCTGTCAACCTTTGAGACTGATGCTTGCCACAACTTTGCTGAACTTCGGTTGTTTGTATTACAACCAACTGTGAGATCTGAAAAGCCGGCTGTTCGTTTTGTAGTTCTCCAAAACTATTTTCTGAATGAAGCTGAATCCAGGATTTCATATTAACACAGGATTTCATATTGGAGTCCTGGGCTCCAAAACTATTTCCTGGATGCAGTTGCGTCCAGGAAATAGTTCTGCTATATATTCTAAATATTAGAATATATAGCAGAACACTAAGGACCTGCTGAACGCCTTCAACAAACGAAAAATTGAAAACAAAATACATATGTAATTATTAATTAGTAATGTACCGGTATATAGGAAAAAGAAGGGACAATTAGAAACATTTTATTGTATACAACTGGTAAAGTCGGTCGGTTTTATTTTAAGAGCTGTACTACCCTAATTGGAGTAAACAAAAAAGGCGTCACAGTAGTGTGTCATTACCATAGTGTACTTCTCAACGTGTTAGAATTCAAACGATTCCCCCAAATACGGTAATCCTGTAAACTCGTCTTCCTCTGCGTGATTATTTATAAATATAAATATGCATTTTATTTTCCGGCGTATGTAATACAGTTGAAATCAATGTTCTCACACAACCGACTATAAATTTATGAGTTGGAATCCTGTCAATGACGTGGAAGTTTTCTTGGGCCTTTTTCACAACGTGGCTGACTTAGTCGGTCTGAGGAGAAGGCAGTATGGATTTTCTCCCAGAAACTCCTGTTTTTCGTCCAGCAAACAACAAATCGACCGCAGAATAGACGCAATTTACAGACAATATACACGGAGCAATATGGCCTTAGCTGCTGATGCTCTTAAAACCCTTCAAGAACAACATTCTCATAATAGGCAAACAGACCACAGAATCAACGAAACTTGTAGATGCAATGTATTCCCTCTTCCATGCTTAAACAAATCATTTTTACCTTCTTGTAAAGAGCTTCGGCAGCTTGATAAGGATATAAATCTAAAGGTACTCTCTTATTAACAGAGGATTAATTAACTTAGATCCTGAGTTCTAAGGAAGGCAAATAAATTTTAGTCTCTAAGTATTAAATATCATATACAGTACTCTTTTAATTTTAATACAATATTTACATAATATAATATTTTTTAATTTATTTTTATTTAATGAATTTTTTTATAAGTCTGCCTTTTTCTGTTAATAAGGTAGAATAGAAAGAAAATTCTCTCCTTTTATTTCCAATCTTGCTTCGAAAAATAAAAAATTCTTTTTAACATACGATGACACCATTTTAAAAAAACTTTCAACTTTTTAGCATGCTGGACTAAGGACAAAAGGAAGATTCTTCCATCCGTTCTGCCTATTCTCACTCTTCCATGATTATAACAGTTCATTAGTTCTAAGTAATATACGTACATGATGTTTTGGTTGTTTGAAATTGCATGCAATCCTTCCATATCGCTGGAATGAACTCTGACCACTATATTATACTAAATAAAATCAAGCTTGGGACATTCACTCGATGTGCTGTAATCCACCTTCGCCAATGCCTTGTTGTGCATCCAACAAGGCCTAATGCATACCCAGCAATGAAGGATAATGTCTACAGCATTGTTTCTATGTGTATTGTTGCTGATGATGACTTTTGAGTTTAAACTGCAGTTTGTCCAAAACAAAAAAAAAAAAAAAAAAAAAGAGAGAAACTACGTATTTCCATTTGATGACCGATTTCTTGTTGGCGCTACTAAAGTGCAAAAGGGGCCACTGGATGCGATGCACCTGGGTCCTGACGCACAAAGGATCCCTAAAACGTTTCTGAAATGGCTATAACACAACAAAAGGAAAAAGCCCCTTCCTTTAATACCAACCTTGAATCCGAATCCACAGATACTAGTGCACGCTCTTGATTGGTGCTTTAAATATATTAATTATTAAAAGTGTTAAGATTCAGAACATCTTTATCAAAATAAGTCCATTCTTTCCGTTCTCCGGGACAATATATAAGTGACATGGTTTTTTTTTTTTCGTCCAGAAAACAGGCAAATCGAGCGTAGAATGCACGCAATTTACAAACACAGTATAGACTATGTATATAAAGTGCTTAGCATCATAATACACAGCCATTTCTGAATAAACAGAAAAATTTTAAGGTGGCATCGTTTTAGGTTATATCTCATATTGTGAATGCCTTCACAACGAGTTGCCATGATATTGCACTACTTCGAATAAGTAACGCTTCACCTAAGGAGAACACAGTATATTAACGCCTCACATCCTTAGTTGCTTTGGCGCTAAAGACACAAAGACGTGTGTACGTGTATGAGTTCTCCATATGGAACTGGATTACAATTTTGGGTTCCTTCTACAATGTAGGGAATCAGGAAACTGATCTACCTACCCTCTCTCCCTTCGACGCCCTTGCTTACGTTTTAAGGGTTATGGAAGCCTCAGATTTTATGGCGGTGTTTGAAGGAGGAAGAGGGGTGGGAATTAAAACCGAAAATTGACATGCCGTTATATATGCCTCCCTGTTACAGTTTAAAATTACCTTCCATCAGTGTTCGAGTCCTGTCGATGACTGAGGAATTTGTATGGGCCTTTTTCACAATGTGGCTGAGTTAGTTGGTCTCAGGCGAGGGCAGCCTGTGTTTTATTCCCGGAAACTTGGGTTTTTCGTCCAGCAAGCAGAAAATCAACCACAGAACCCCCATAATTAACAAACAGTATACGTGGAGCAATATGGTCTTAGTCGCTGATGCTTCTAAAATCATACTACAACAACAACAACACTTTCATCAGCAACAGTTCCAATTGATACTTACATGGTTCTTTGGATTTCAGACATCTCTGTGATCTTTCTATTTTCGCGGAGTGAATTGTGGTTGGCTAATTAGGCTGTGTTCACTCCTGAGATGCATGCTGGATAGAATACGGCTTTTGCCTGAGCCTTTTTATTACGCATTCAAACAGTAATAATGAACACGTATGTGCCACAATGAAAAATAAGAGAGTACATAACAATGAAAGATAGTACATAACAATGAGATATAATTATAACGATGCCAGCTTAACTACTTTGGTAGATGGCTGCGAATTAAACTGATTCAATTGCACTAACCTATATGCTAACGAAACTGTACAAAATGAAATAAATAAGAAAATTCCAAAGAGGTATTAGTCTCGTTTTAGTATAATAATCTCTCGATTGAGGAACTTTCGATCTTGGGAAGAAGAGCTTTCGTTACAAATTCAGTTTAAAAACTCAAATATCGTTTGTAGGAACCTTTAGTGAAGTTCATCCACTACACAAGACGTTGCCATCTGAGAAAAAATAAATGAGAACCAAATATTTTCAACATTTATATATTAAAATCAGCGGTTCCCAACTATTTTAAGAATGCGACCCATTCAGTAAAGCTTTCAGGCCTAAAGTCAGTTTAAATATGGAAAGGAGATGTAAAGGGAGTCCTTCAACAAGGATTTTTTTTTTTTTTTTTTAATTATGACGTGAAATGCGCCAAATAAAGACTATTTGCATCTATACCAAAAAAAAAAAAAAAACAAACAAACATGCACACCTTAAAGTTCCGTGTTCAATTTGAACATCGGAGACCAACATTTTCCAGCCAACTCTTGTCTTTTGCTTTGTGAAATAGTTCTTGTGTCGTAAGACCCCCCGTCCATTCTTTGATGTTATCAAACCACTTTTTTCTTTGTCTTCCTTTTGCTCTTTTGCCTTTAATTTTCCCTTGTAGGATTGGTAACCTGATCTATCCGCGGAATTTTGAGCATTCTTCTGAGCGTCCACATCTCGAAGGCTTCCAGTTTCCTGATTTCCGCATGACCCAGGTCTCATATCCATATAAGAGAGTGCTCCACGTGTAGCACTTGGCCATTCGATATCCATTTTGGAAATCTAATTTCGTGTCACGGAGTAAGTTCTTAAGATTCTTAAATACCTCTTTGGCATACCAAACAACATGCACACAACTTTTCTTTAAATTTACCGTTTATTATTTAAATAAAACGAAATTGTAATTTTTTTGGATTTCCCGATTGTATTAGTATTAATAAGTGCTAATGCACACCAGCCAAAAAAAAAAAAAAAAAAAGGAAAGAAAAAATAAAATAAAATACATAAAATAAAATTAATTAATTAATAAAATAAACTAGCCTTCTCACGTTGGTAATTTTCCGATTGATAAATTTTTCCAAGCTGTTAGCCTCAATCACTCAAAAAAGGCAATTTTCAATAATTAACTCGTTGACTAAAAGAAATCTTTCTAAAATCCAATCTAAATTTCCTTTCTTTAATTTGAATTTATGGCCTTTGTTCTGGAATCATTTATAACAGTGGATATTTCACCCTCATTCGTTTTGCTATCCACTCTCAGAGCTTTACAGACTTCAGTCAGGTCTCCTCTAAGGTGCTTGGCAGCCTAGCTCTGTAACCTTCATGACTGCAGTCTTTCCTCATATGAGCTCCGTTTTAAATAAAAATAAAATAAAATAATAAATAAATAAAATTTCCGTTTATAATCCTGGACGACCACATAAAGTCAGAGTTCACGAGAGAGAGAGAGAAAGAACAAGTACTCTATTTAGTAGTCAATCGGGCTTCAACAATGGTCACTCAAAACGCGTGTACTTATGTACCCTCTCACTTGATAACTCGGCTATGGCGGTCTTTGCAGATCCTACCAAGCGGATTACCCATATTTGAATCCTTTCAAAAGCCTCGATGTTTTTGAGGTGTGGTTCCATATTTAGATACACAGAACTGTACTACTGCATTTTATCTGGAAGTAAGAAAGTGCATGGTTGCTTTGAGTAGTCCTTTCTTTTGCGTTCTGGGCTTTCACTCCGTGGCTGAGTTAGTCGGTCTCAGGTGTAGATAGCCAAGTTTTTCCACTCGAAAGTCGGATTTTTCCTGCAGCAAAACAGGCAAATCGACCAGAGAACACACGCAATTCACAAACATAATACACTTGGGCAGATGAATTGATATTGAGGATAGCCCTAGTGTGACGTTTATTTATTTTATTTATAATTATTTATAATATAATTTATAGTTATTTTATTTATAATTATTATTTATAATATACTGTAGCTAGAGCACTGGACAGTGCTTCAGCTTCAATATAGGGTTACGGATAACCTATGTGATAAGTATTAAAAAAATAAAATAATAATGCTAGATTTCTATTGGTCCGATTTTAATGAAATTTGGGACGGCTAAACTTCCTAAAAGAGCCAGATGGATTTTGTGAAAATCCATCCACTGGATTTATGGAGTGTGGACCGACAGTGCAACTGTATAGGGGAAGCAAATCAGAAAATCTGGGGATACTTTAACTAAACAGACAGATTGTGCATGGGACAATCGCCTTGGTAGCAGTTCATTCTTGGGCAGCCTAGACAACCGCTTTCTTAACATTCTTCAACTGGGCATTATTAAAGATAAATCTGTAATTAATACATGTAATAATGACCATAACTTTTGAGATGGTCGTTATCGATTATGGTATGAGAAGTATACAAATTAAATTATCTTAAAATTTCTATTTCAAGTCCTGGCTGTATGTCACTTGGTCTGCATCAAAGATTAGTATGAGCAGACTTCCATAGACTGCCATGGTAGTATAAAAATGAACCTCAGCATTCCTCCCACGTATTGGTTATAAACAGACTACAACAGTAGATCGTTTTAAATTCCAGGAAAACAAAAACAAACCATTATATTAGGGTCACCGGGTAATTTCTTACGTATATCCATGCGTATTGTGTCTGTAAATTGCCTGTGTTCTCTGGTCGATTTGCCTGTTTTGCTGGACGAAAAAAAACCTTGCTATCTACGCCTGAGACCGACTAACTCAGCCACGGAGTGAAAAAAGCCAATTAAAATTCCTCGCGTTGTCGACGGGATTCGAACCCGGATCTTTTTCACCCGGTGTGGGGAGGACGGCGATGTTACCACTGTGCAGACTGGTATTCCACGAAGGCCACATTGGGCCATAGAAATTTATGAGTTAGAAAATAGAATAATATTACCGTATTTTTGGTACGCATGGAATCAAATATGCATACCGTGGCTAAATTTGAATTTTACTGTAGAAAATTTATATCAAATATGTCTCGTCCGGATTTTATAAAATATCCCAATGTTGGTTTGTTAAAGAAATCATTTCTCTTCTATTTTTACATAAGGACAAATAACTAATAATAATAATAATCGCTTGTCAAACTATGTTGGCTGGGAATCGCAGGATTAGGGAACTGCATTTCACTCTGTGACAGGAACATGGCGGTCCTGCCGGATTAGCATTAGCATTAGTGGTGACATATGATGGAAGAAAGCAAGTATCAGCCAAAAAAAGAAAAAACAGAAAAAACTTTCCATTTCACGTATCCATTCGCCACAAAAGCATGTCCAGTTCTTCCTTGAATCCATTTAAGCTATCAACTTCCACAACATCTGTGTGTGTCATGTCTGTGGGAATGCATGCTCGCGGGCCGAATACACATTCCCATAAAATTTTGTGAGGGCGGAAATAAACCCTGGAATAAATCCCTCCGTTTGAGATCGGCTAACTACAGACTCGAGTTAAGAGGACTTTAGGAATTCCTCCAGCCTTCGACAGGAATCGAACCCGTACCTCGCCAATCGAGTAGCAGATGGCAAATTTGTCTTTCCGACTAGGCTGCCATAGAAGAAATAACTGTAATAATAAAATTTAATACGTGGAATTTTATTAATAAATAACACACTTCTGAATACAGTGAAAATTCCCTTTAACGGACAGCCATGGGGAACGAAAATGTGTCCGTTAGAGAGAAGTGTCCGCTAACAAGAAGTCTGAGGGAGAAAAAAAAAAAAGAAAGAAAGAAAAATCGTTACACGTTTAATGTAAAATTAAATTAAAATATATACAGATTATGCACAATATTTTTGTAAATAATATACATACAATTGTGCTATGCTTATTATGACTTTATCTTAAGAAAAATACATATAGTAATCACTTATTTTCTTCTGCACCTTCTTCCGGCTGATAATTTTGTTTTCAACATTTGTTTGGAGTGAAGAAACCATCGAAAGTCCTTCAGTATCTTCTTCAGCGGCAAAAAACATTTTTAAACGATTGATTTGTATGAGCGCTTCTTCTATTTTCATCGGTGGTTTGTCGTTAATATGTTCTTCGACAGAATGACCTCCTTCCATTTCTACATCCTCATGAGGAACTTCTTGAAAAATATCGATGATGTTGTTGATATCTATAGCACCATCTTCGGTAGTGAGGTTCGAGTCTATATCTTTGTAGCCAGGGTCACTTGTAGCGGAAGTATCGTACATTATCCATAGATGTTGAAGTTCTTGTTCTTCTTGGTGCTCCACATTGCTGTTCACAACTTCAATTTTTGCGTTTGAGAAGCCAGACTTTACAAAACAGTTCACGACAGTTTGTTTTCTAATTGCGTTTACTGAAGAGGAAATCCATTGAATCGCATCTAGGATGCTGATTTTCTTTGCAAGGTCACTCGCACATGTTACATCGTTCATGTTTGCAATGAGATGTCTTAAAAAACGTTTTCTGTAGTGAAGTTTAAATTTTTTTATTATCCCTTGATCCAAGGGCTGACACTCTGCAGATGTGTTTGGTGGCAGAAAAACGATTTGAATGTTGAACAATTCAATGTGCGGGTGAGATGCAGCATTATCCATGAAAAGAATAATTTTTCTGTTTTGACGAATCATGTTTTGGTTAAAGTGACTTATCCATTCGCTCATGATATCTCGTGTCATCCACGCTTTTTTATTAGACTTCCAGTCAACATTCAAAAGATTCAACTTTATGCCCTTGAATCAACGAGGATTTTGTGGTTTTCCTATAACAAGAGGTTGTTCAAAGTCTCCCAGCATATTTGAACAAAATAGTACAGTCAAGCGTTCCTTAGAAATTTTTCGGCCCTGGCACTTTTCGTTTTTTAGACTCTGTTTTTTCAGGAAGAGCTTTAAAAAACAACCCTGTTTCGTCACAGTTGTAAATATCCTTAGCTTCAAAATCACGACATAAATCTTCCAATTTGACGGTCCACTCTGTTACAACCCCAGTATCAACAGATCCGCCTTCACCACTTATGGTTTTCCAAGAAATTTTATGCCAAGTTTTGAACTTGTCTAGCCATCCCACAGAAGCTTTGAACTCATTTACTCCCATAGATTTCGGAACCTCCAAAGCCTTTTCCCTAATAATAGGCCCATTAATGGGAATTTTTTTAGCACATTCGCGACAAAACCACTCATACATAACATTGTCAATTTGAAGTCCAACAGTTTTCGGGAATGATTTTTGAACCCGTTGCCAAAATTGTTCATTTTTTTTTTTTTTTTTTTTGTTTAGGATGTCGCTTTCCTGCGTCTTCCCGATTTTGAATTTTGCAGCGAGATTGCGAACACTATTTTTTTGCCGATCATACGCATTAATGAGTTCGACTTTATCTTTTAAAGTTAAATGTTTACGAGAAGACATTGTGCACTTCACACGACACTGAACAAAACTGAAAACTGAAAAGACGAAAGGCAGACCAAATTCCCCTGCACACACCGAATTCATCAGAAGTTTTACACGTGCCTTAAAATTCTCGAAAAAGGGTTTAGAACCGCGACGTAAATCTTGATAAAATTGAGAAAATCGGAAATAGAAAATAAACACACGATTGAGACAATACGTGGAAGAAAGGTTCCTAGAAAAAGGGCCGTCAGCTCGCCCGCAGTCCGTTATAGGGAGATCAAATTAAGTGCTAATCTAAACGAAACAGTGCAGATTGCCTGTCCGCGTCCGCTACAGAGAATGTCCGCTAGACAGAAGCTGCAAACACGTTAAAACCAATGGAGGTGAGTTGGGGAATTTGAAAATGTCCGTTGTAGAGAGATGTCCGTTAGGAGAAGTTTCACTGTATATCATTATACAAATTTATTTATAAAAGTTTAAGATTTTTAGGATCATCAAATATGTTTTATTACATTCAATCTTTTTTAACAAGGCATAACTAAATTTAATAAATGCACATAAAAATTACAACAATAAATATACACAGTAGATTTTTTAATATTCAAAATTTTAACCATATAATTAATGTTACTAGAATTTAATATATATATTTTTTCCGTTCCTCAAATCTAGTAACATGGAAGTCACGTACTGCAACTGGGTTGGTACAGATGGCGCTGCAAACACTTTCAATGAAGTTGACTCTGTTGTTTCTGTGTAATATCTGGTTTGTTCCACCATCCAAACTAAAAAAAATGAGTATATCCATTAGTGCCAAATGTTTTTGGTTTTGGGTCGTAAAAGCTAATTGACTTTTGATATTGAGCTTTCTACACTTATTTTATTTAAGTGTAAGATGTTTCAGTGCATTATCCCGTTTGTATGTGATGCAGTTCAAGCTCAGCTATTTGTATTTATGCATTCTGTGAAAAACGATATTTTCATAACATGATGCATTATTTATTATTATTATTATTATTATTAGTCATATGGTACAAGGAAGCCTGAGGCTTATGCTGCACCAGTCAAAAAAAAATATATATATATATATATTTTAATTCACCTGAGAGAGAAAGAGAGAGAGAGAGAGAGAGAGAGAGAGAGAGAGAGAGAGAGAGAGAGAGAAATAAAAGGGAATCACCAAGGGAGAGAAGAATGATAATATCCAGCTCGGGACCCTGGGTGGGTGTGGCAAGCCCATACTCACCAGATGTGAGCCCCTGGGGTTCATGAGCATGTTAAATGTAGTTAAAACGAACTGTCTATCATGATTTTGAAATTACTCCATCTGAAAAGCACTTTTTTATTAAATACGTTTTTTTTTTGTTGTTTTTTTTATAGAAGAGCAGCCGATTAGTCAAAGTTTTAATTGACTGTGGTTCACTTCCTCGTGAATGCCAAATACAGTTAATGATAATTATGTAAAATAGCTACATCCAGTAGTAAAGTCTTCTGACGTAAGCGATCGTGTCGAAGTACAAAAAGAACATTTTTAAGGCCTGATGTAGCCGAGTGATCAACGCGGTAGTGCAGTAGTACACGCATTTGAATTGACCGTGGCTCGGTTACCCGTGACCACCAAATACAGTCGACAATATTCATGTCAAAATGATTACTAATAGTTGTAAACTCCTCTGACTTTTGAAATCGTGTTGGAGAATAATGAATAAATATATAAGAGACTCTCAAGGCTTTAGAGATTATCGTTTGTGTGTGGAAGGGTTATCCCTGATTCACATCTTTGAGTATTCTACAGATTCATAAATTTCCTTTACTTGTAAAAGTACAGATAATGGACAAAGCAATGGAAACGCCTGATATGAAAGCCCCAGGGGCTCACATCTAAGGATGAAATGTAAGGAGCACAAAAACTGGGCGCTTGATGATTGGAAACGTGTCATATTTTCAGACATTCACACTTTCTCCAACATCAGGGAGAGTTTCCGTTTGACGAATGCCAAAGGAAGCGCATCATCCTGACTATTTTGTTCCAACCATCGAACATGGAGGAGGATCAACAATAGTTTGGGCAGCAATATCTTTGTATTCTTTGGGTCCTATCATCATCCTGAACGCGAGTAACTGCTACTGATTTTCTTGATACAATGAGCGACTAGGTTCGTCCCATGGTGCAAACACTGTTTCTCACAAACGATGCATTGTTTCAAGATGATGTACCTACCATACACACAGCTAGATGTGTCCACTCTTGGTTTGACGAGCATGAAACTGAGGCTAAGCATCTCTCATGGCTTGCACAACCACCAGACTTCAAGTGTTATTGAGCCACTGCGGGCATATTTGGAGAGGAGTGTGAGAAGCAGGTTTTCTACGCCTTTATCACTCAAAGAGCTTAAAGCGTTCCTCCGCGAAGAATGATCCAATATTCCTCTTAAGACAGTTCAAGGTCCATTTGACTCTATTCCATGTAGACTACAAGCTGTTTTGCAAAGGGTGGCACAACACCGTATTAGTGCATACTTGTAATTCTTATCACAGGTTTTCCATTATTTTGTCCACCTCCTGTATTTATTTTCGCTCATCAATTAACCGATTAAATTGCCAACACGTACAAGTACAAGTACACGTACAAGCCGATATTCCACTAACTTAAGTGGAGGTTTCAGGATGGGTGATCTCTCCAGTCCCCAGGCGCCTCCGTAGCCAGGTGGGAAGGAGCAGCAGTGCGTAGCACACGCTTCTTGATTAGACCGGGGTTCGAGCCCGTCACCACCAAATACGGAGGATGCGGAAAGGTCAGGGAATGACCACCGCATATCCCGGAGCAATATGGCCTTAGTTGCTAATGCTCCTAAAAAAAAAACAAAAAAAAATCTCCAGTCCCCCATCCCACAAGAGATGAGTAATAGAAACAAATACTGTATTTTTATGATATTAATTTTCCGTATGGTAATTGTTCGCATATATCATCATTATATTGCGTCCCCTAGAAAATCATGCTTGATCCAACCCTCGCTAACAAACTTTTAGATCAATGTATTCTTCTCAATGTTGGTTATTAATATTAGGATTACAGTGCAAGGAAGCTAGTCTTTTGCTGAACCAGCCAAAAAATAAAAATAAATGCATAAAGTAAATAAAAATAAATCATAAAAATAACAATAAAATAAAAACCATATAAATACACAAAAATAAAATAAAATAACTAATGCGTTTTTTATATATAACCTTATAGTCCTCAATCAGGTCCCTGGTTGCTAACTTCACAAATTTCTTGTTAAGGTGTGTTAAGTTGTCAAGCCGTTTAACCCACCACAGTTTAATTTGAAGTCTTTTCTAATTTGGTATCCTTTTCCAAATCTCACCAAGTGGGTTGCTTTGGACCCCCAAAAAAGACAGCGAGCTCCCAGAAGACGATCTCTCTCTTTTCTTTCTTTTTTTTTCAGAATCCAAAGAGGGGGCAATGTTTTGAGCAAATTTTGTGAATACACAAACTGCTCTTTAATATGACAAAGCGGTAGCAAAACTACAAATTCTCTTCCCCTCAGTGATATTTTAGAACTCCACTCTCCCCGTGCTTTTTAATAATATATTCCATCGACTTCCTTCTCAGGAATACGTCACAGGACATTAGAACCTGCTCCCTACGACCTGTCAATCACTCCAATGTTCAAACCTTTCTGCGCCAGCTCAGGTGACTGTCCTGCACTATAATAGGACTTTTCCCTATGCTGTTGTAAATATATTTTCCTGTGTAAATTTGCAATTTGTGTGCTCCAGGCTTTAATCATGTTGTATAGTTGGTCATAAGGCTGCTTTTTTTTTTTTTTAACTTCTCATCTTTGTTTATTATGTTGTGTTAATACTTCCATGTAAACCCCTGACTTCTAGCCGTGAGGGGTGTTGTGTACAGCAATGTGCCTTCTGTATACAATAAAGAGTTCTAATTAGGCCAAACCAACCATCCGGGCCCCAATTTTTTTTTTTTTTCTGACTATGGTTCAAGTCACAATGAGTGCTAAATTTGGTGCTGATCATGTATTTTCTCTATATGTGACTGTCTAGAAAGAAAAAAAAAAAAAAAAAAAAAAAATATATATATATATATATATATATAAAATGTATTTTTTTTTTTTTTTATTATTAAAAAACAGAGTTTCAACCTTAAAAAAAAAAAGGAAGACATCCCATATCTTAAGGACTACTAAAATTAACCTGCGGTAAGAATTTTTACTCCAGTCTGCCACTGGAATCAAGGAATGTTGATGCAACGAAACACAAACAAATTACGCCCCAAACTAAGTTAAGTTAAAAATTAATAAATAAAGCAACATTAAGTTAAGGCGCCAAAAAAAAAAAAAAAAAAACAGCAGAAATCCGATTTGATGCCCATTTTCCGTTCATATTCTTACAGTAGTGGGATTGAAATCTCAAAAAAATTACAGTTGGCATGATTAGTATTAATAGAGACATGTGATGCAAGAAAGCAAGCTTATGTAGCGTCAGCCAAAAAAAAAAAAAAAAAAACATTTCACACATCCATTCCCTTTAAACGTTTGCCTAGTTCCTCCTTGAATTTACTTAAGCTATCCACTTCCACAACGACAGATGGAAATTTGTTCCAGCATTCAACTACCCGCTGGCTAAAGGCAAATTTCTGCACTCTATTCCACAACTGTCTTTTCTCAATTTGAATTTATGCCCCCTCAAGTTCGTAATCTGAGCAAGCGGAAGAATCCCATTAGAATTGAGCTTGCTCAACCCATTCAAGGCCTTATACACCTCAATCAGATCACCTCTCAGGTGCCTAGTCTCCAGACGCTGCAATTTATTATTATTATTATTAGCTGTATGGTGCAAGGAAGCCTAAGGCTTATGCTGGACCAGCCAAAAAAAAAAAAAAAAAAAAAATTTCCGAGTTACCCTGAGAGAGAGAGAGAGAGAGAGAGAGAGAGAGAGAGAGAGAGAGAGAGAGAGAGAGAAGTAGAAAGGAATCACCAAGGAAGAGAAGAATGTTGATATCCAACTCAGAACCCTGGGTGTGCCAAGCCCATACTCACCAGATGTGAGCCCCTGGGGTTAGCAGAACTTAAGCCTTTTATGGTAAGAGGACCCCTTCGTTCATCTCACCAATCTTGTTACCCTTCTCTATACTCGCTCAAGCAACTCTACATCCTTCTTAAAATGAGTCCGCCAGACCTGTACGCAGTACTCAAGAAGTGACCTTATACAAAGGGATAACCACCTCCTTTTCCCTACTAGCAAAATTCCTGTATGTCATTGACAAAACCCCATGACTTACAGCAGAGGTTCCCAACCTTTCTCGGTTCATGGCGCCCTTACTGTCTCAGTAATTTTTTCATAGCACCCCTAGGCCAAAAGAAATACCTAACGCAGTGGTTTTCGACCTTTTAATATATACCTATATAATAATTTTATTCTTTATATAGAGGTACTAAATAAAGATCAATTATAGATCACCACAAAATTAAAAAGATACGGCACAATGGATATTGTACCGTACCCTTTATATTGTACCAATTTTATAATGAAATAAATATATAAATTTAAAAATAATAATAATAATAACTTTAAGTAACTTAAACCCAAATTACACGGCACCCCAAGAACGTTGTTGCGGCACCCTAGTGTGCCACGGCACCCCTTTTGAAACCCACTGACCTACAGAATGCTTTTAATCATGAGCTGTGACCATGGCGCAGCTAAGTTATTTATTTTGTGCCCCACCCGGTCACTTCCGGCTCATGCCCGACCTCCTTACAAAAATAAGTGCTTCCACGAAATATATCAGCAGCAGTGTCAACCAACACAAGGGTACTGAGCTGGATATCATCATTCTTCTCTTTCTTGCCTTCTTGATGATTTCCTTCTACTTTTCTCTCCCTCTCAGGTTAATATGGGAATTTTTTTTTTTTTTTTTTGGCTGGTGCAGCATAAGCCTCAGGCTTCCTTGCACCATATAGGTAATAATAACAATAACAATGAAGATCGAATTCTCCAACTAACCCGTATACTCATGCGCATTCATTTCTTAATGCTATTTTTATGCTGAGATGAATGCGCATGTGCTCAATTACCTCAGCGGCATGTCACGTGCGGAAAACGAAACCATCAGTGAATCGGCTGGGCGGTGGCTTTTGCGGGATTTCCCCGTAATTACACACGCCCTTGATTCCACACAGTTAAACTGGTTTGTGCATCTACATAGCTATATAAACTAAATCCCAGTCATACTGTATGTTAGTTCTCAGTATATCTTACCAAATGTTCATCTGATTGAAAGGTGCGATATCTGTAAGTTCATGTACATTATATTGATTAACCGTTGAGTGTTTATTGATCACATTATTCTTATATTTTCATTAAATTAGATATCATATGTGTAATTGATGTTATTGTGACTATTTTTCATTTATCAATTGTTTGCTTATATGTGGTTAGTTGGTTATTGCAATTTCCTCGATTTTCCACAAGTGGACTGAAAAATAGTCCGTCACATTTCCTTTTTTATTACTCTGACATTATACTGTCTACCGAGCGGTTTTCTATTTATGATAAAATATATATATATATATATTATTATTATTATTATTATTAGCCGTATGGTGCAAGGAAGCCTGAAGCTTATGCTGCACCAGCCAAAAAAAAAAAAAAAAAAAAAAAAATTCCCGAGTTACCCTGAGAGAGAGAGAGAGAGAGAGAGTCACAAGTAGAAAGGAATTACCAAGAAAGAGAATAATTATTTTATCCAGCTTAGGATCCTGCGTGTCCCAATCCCATACTCACCAAATGTGAGCCCCTCTCGTAATATATATATATATTTGAATAACGTTTAAAATAGTTTGAAACTGAATCTTTCATGATAAAAATAAAATAAAAAGGTACAGCAAACATCAGAGGCAGCAAAAAGCATATTCCTCTACATGATGCTTGAAATATAACCATACAAATAAATTAGAATAAGAGATAAAAAATAAAATAAAATAATGCCAGCAGTATGGCAAGACAACAGCGAAAATAGTAGAAATTAAACTTAAGAATCAAACCAAACAGGGAGGGAAGAGAAGGGTAACAAGAGTAAAAAATATTGCAGCAGAAAATCTCCAAGATATATATAGATGTTCTAAATTAAGAATAATAAATAATAATTCATTAAATTTTGAAAGCCAATTAAAATATAAATTTAACGGCGCCCCCTCTGACTGGCATCAGGTCCAAATTTGTGTGAAATAACCAACAGAGATTTAGACCACTACAGTAAAATAAAACAAAATAAACCAAAAATAGACTGACCATTACGCCCCATCTCAACAGAGGACCACAAGGCCAATAATGGTCAGGGAATCGCATTTTGCCTTGTGGTCCTCTGTTGAGATGGGGTGTAATGATCAGTCTATTTTTGGTTTATTTTGTTTTATTTTACTGTAGTGGTCTAAATCTCTGTTGGTGATATTTCACACAAATTTGGACCTGGTGCCAGTCAGAGGGGGTGCCGTTAAATTTATATTTTAATTGGCTTTCAAAATTTAATGAATTATTATTTATTATTCTTAATTTAGACCAATTGAAAACAATGATATCAACTTTATTACAACTCTCTACTGGAATCAAACAGCCCGGCTTCGCTATGACAACGATCTGACAGACCCAATTCCAATAAAAAAAGGCGTCCGGCAAGGCTGTCCATTATCTCCCATTCTTTTTAACATCTATTCGGAAATGATCTTCGACCAAACACTGGCTGACAAGAACATCGGCATAAAAGTTAACGGACACTACATCAATAACTTAAGATATGCCGATGACACAGCACTAATAGCGGATTCAGAACAAGATTTACAGACCATCTTGAACGAAGTGGACATAGAAAGCCAACCATGGGGGCTACGAATCAACAAAAAGAAAACAAAGGTGATGAAGGTCAGCAGGACTGCAAGCAAAATCACGATCAAACTAAACAACAAAAAATTAGAGCAAATACACCGCTTCAAGTATCTCGGAGTACTCATTGATGACCAGCTGAACCATGAGGCCGAAATCAAAAGCAGAATTGAACAAGCCAGGCAGGCATTCACCAAATGGAGAACCCTCCTCACCAACAGAAGCTTGAACATCATGCTCAAATTACGCACATTGAAATGCTACATCTGGCCAATACTGCTCTACGGTGTAGAAACCTGGACTCTAACATCAGCCACTACAAAAAAGCTCCAGGCCTTCGAAATGTGGCTCTACCGAAGAATGCTGAAAATTCCGTGGACAGCCAAGATAACCAACGCACAGGTCCTGCAGGATATGCACACGGAACGGGACCTGCTCAAAACCATCATCAGCAGGAAATGCAAATACCTAGGTCACATCGCTAGGAACCAACAAAAATATCACCTACTACCACTCATCCTGGAGGGAAAGATCGAAGGCAAGAAACGCCCAGGCAGACCGAAAATGGCATGGCTAGATAACATCAACACCTGGCTTCATATGACAACAGCACAAATTCTACACGCAGCGCTAGACAGAGAACAATATCAAAACGAAGTCGCAAACGCCATTCGGCAGCATTAAAGAAGAAGAAGAAGAAGAATTTAGACCATCTATATATATCTTAGAGATTTTCTGGTGCAATATTTTTACTCTTGTTACCCTTCTCTTCCCTCCCTGTTTGGTTTGATTCTTAAGTGTAATTTTGACTATTTTTGCTCTTGTCTTGCCATACTGCTGGCATTATTTTATTTTATTTTATTTTTTATTTTTAACTCTTATTCTAATTTATTTGTATGGTTTTTTTTTTTTATACATCTATATATATATATATATATATATATATATATATATATATATACACATACACACACACACACACACACACAGGGTGTCTCAAAAATAGTGGTACAAACGTTTAGGGGAGGTAGGTAACATCTAAAGGAATGTGAATCACATAGGAACCCATAACCGGAAATGTCATGGGAAAGTAGTATCAGAGGCATAAGAAGCAGAAATGACACAAGACAGTAATTAATGGCAAACATTTATTTGACATAATATTAACAATGGAGTACAAGATGGATGCATTTCATGATGTTACAACAGATGCTCGAAGGTTCCACCATGAGATGCAATGCATGTGTGACACCGACGCAGCATGGATTGGTGGACACAGTCAAACACACCTGGAGTTTCTTTGACTGTAGCAGCAGCGCAGACGAGTCTCGCCACGAGATCCATTTCCATCTCCACAGGCGATTCATTCACGATAGATTTGAGGCTCCCCTCACAAAAAGAAATCAAGGCTCGATAAATCAGGTGAGCGTGGGGGACAGGCAGTGGGTCCACCACAGCCAATCCATCGACGCCTAAAACGCCTGTTCAAATGGTCACGAACACACGTTCCATAATGGGCAGGCGCCCTGTCATGTTGAAACCAAATGTTGCGTCTCACATTTGCTGGAACATCGTCAAGTAACCCTGGTAGAACCTGTTCAAAAAAGGTCCGATATTTATCGGAGTTCATGCGGGATGGTAACAGGTATGGGCCGACTAAGCAGTCACCGACCATACCTGCCCACACATTTATTGCGAAGCGATGTTGTGCCACATGGGGCGCACACCGTGTGGGTCGTTGTGAGCCCACACATGAGCATTGTGCTGATTGAATAAGCCTTCCCGAGTGAAATAAGCCTCATCCGTGAACAAAATATAGGCTGGAAAATTCAAGTCTTGAACACTTTTTCTTGGAGAAACCACCGTGCAAAAGCCACACGTGCAGGATGATCTTGAGGGAGCAGTAACAACCCTTTGGAGATGAAAGGGGTGTAAAGAATCGTCATGCCAGACACTCTGTACACTGCAACGAGACACTCCTAAGGCAGAGGCAACGGCACGTGTGCTGGTAGTAGGATTATTCTGGATGGCATTCAACACACTTTCTTCCATGGTGGAAATTTGCGTCGAACGTGGTCTACCCGCACTACTCCTGTTATCTCTAAATGACCCATAATCGCATAAATTTTGATACACACACGTGCAAACAAACGGTGGTCCAGTACATATCTGTCTGGGAAGTGTTCTCCATAAATTCGTCGAGCGGTTCGTCCATTTCTGTCTGCTAATCCATACACTAGGTGCATGTCTGCCAGCTCACAGTTCGTATATCGATGCATGCTCTTCATGCGGCGACTACTGCTTGAATGAGTAAACCCGAAATTTTCCCTCTCTCAAAACTGATGAACATCGCCGTCTAACGACTTACGGTGATTTTTCCTTTTATGGGTTCCTATGCGATTCACATTCCTTTAGATGTTACCTACCTCCCCTAAACGTTTGTACCAATATTTTTGAGACACCCTGTATATATATTCAACAGATAACTATACAACAAATACTACATATCATATATACAGCAGTACTGTATATGGCATCAGAAGTACGCGCACCGTGCACTAGCAGGGTTTTTATTTTATTTTATTTTATTTCTTTCTTCATCGAGAAGCAGTTATGTATTTCGCTTTGAATAAACGTATGACTTTTTAAAAGATTTTTTTTTTTTTAAATCTCATCTGTACATGTATTATGCTCCGAGACGTAGAAACAAGGATGGCATTCTTTTTTAAATTAAAAATTCCCAACCATATGGTCAATTTATGCAGTGACAAAAAATTAAAAAAAATAAAATAAATTTTCTGTTTATATTCCGGGACGACCAAACGGTCAGAGGAGTTCACAAGATAAATAGAATACAAGAAACAGCACCGTATTCAGTAGTCATGGGCTTGAACCCCGGTCACTCAAGGCACGTGTACTTATGCACCCGTGCGCCTGACCACTAGGCTACGGCGAGTGTGTGTATATACATCCATTGATTTGAGTTGGTTGGGATTTTAATTTTACAGTAAATATTGTTACCCATATAAAAGACTAGTGCAGAATAAAGTTAAAGGGTGGTTCAGATATAGAGGATATTAGGTATTATATCTCAAGATTGGATGCATGTGGGTACAACTGGAGTGTGCCTAGAGATAGTGTTTGTGATCAGCCAGGGGATAGCTCAGGAATATAGCCTGAGAATATGGTTAATTTCCAATACCTGTCTTAGTTGTCTATAGGACAATTTTAAGAACAGCTTTAAGCTGTTCTTAAACAGCTTACAGAGACCATATTGAATTTGGATATCCTTGTTAAGGACTAGTGCTGGACAAAGTTAAAGGCCTTTTGGATATTGAGGTTACTTGGGCTAGTATCTTTGCATTAACATTAGTTGAGGCATATAAGGGGGCTTAGAGGGGAACAGGTATCCTGTGTGTTATCAGACACTCAGCCTAAAACACTGATGGATCCAATATCTCTCTATTACAGAAGATTTAGGAGAAGTCCGGTTGGCCTGCCTCCCTAAAATCCACTCATGCACACCTTCTCGATGGTAAGCCCTGTTACGTCACTTAGGTGGCAACGAACGTGTAGAGTGGTTCTCTTCAAGACGCCTGGTCAGCGTGAAGAGGAAAAGACCAAACCCTCCAGCAATGAGAGCACAACAATACAAATGGCCCTCAGTCCCCAGCAGCTTTCACTCTCCCTCTTACGGCAGCAAGAGGATCAGAGTGGAAGCAGAGGGTGCTAAGAATCTCTGGGTACGACCAGGCTGCCATGCACGGAAATTGAACTTGGCCTGTTATAACGTACGATCACTCATCGGTGAAGACAGGATATTAGAGCTGGAAAAGGAATTAGAAAATGTGAATTGGAATATCATCGGTTTGGCTGAAACAAGAAGAAGAAATGAATCACTTATAAGTTTATCAAGTGGAAATCTGCTGTACACCAATGGAAACAGTGAAAGGAGTGAAGGTGGAGTTGGGTTTCTGGTCCATAAAGATTTTAAAAACAACATTTTGGAATTCAGAAGTACATCACCAAGGGTGTCAAGACTAATGCTCAAGATTTCTAAGAGGTACAAGCTAAAGATTATAATGATTTATGCACCAACATCGAGCCATGATGATGAAGAGGTTGAAGAAATGTACACTGAAATTGAGAGTCTTCTAGATGAGCAGAAAACCCACTACACTATTATTATGGGGGACTTCAATGCTAAGGTTGGAAAAAGGCAAAACAGCGCAGAAAGAGGAACTATAGGAAATTTTGGAATTGGTGAAAGAAATAAAAGAGGTGAAAGACTTGTGGAATTTGCAGAATCTCAAGGAATGTCAGTAATGAACACTTTTTTTCAAGAAAAGGGTGAACAGAAAGTGGACATGGAAGAGTCCAAATGGATTAACAACTAATGAGATCGACTTCATCCTCACTAACAGAAGATATATTGTGAATGATGTTACCATCCTGAATAAGGTAAATGTTGGAAGTGATCACAGAATGGTAAGATGTACACTTGATATAGATGTAGGAAAGGAAAGGAAAAAACTGACTCGAGTAAATAATACAAAGGTCTTTGAAATAACAGAGGAGGAGAAAAAGCAGTATGTACTGGAACTTAAGAACAAGTTTGAGCTTCTGCAGACTGATGATATTGCCAACAGCAAATTCAAAATGGGAAGCATTCAAAGAACTTATTGTGGAAGCTACTAGGCTTTACATACCAACTAAGAAATATTGTTCAAGGTTTAGGCCTAAATGGTTGTCAGATGAACTAATAAGGCATATGGCAGAGAAGAAAAATGCATGGGATACATACAAATTAACATGTGACACGGACGCCTATGATAGATACAAGTTGATCTGTAACCAAGTTACAAAGGAGGTTAGGCAGGCGAAGGCAGATTACGAGAGATCCTTGGCAAGGGATGCGAAGAAAAACAGCAAAGAGTTCTTTACTTATGTACACTCTAGAAGGAAGGGGATGAATCAGATTGGTCCACTTGAGATCGATGGGTCAACTGTTGATGACCCTGCTCGGGTAGCTAACAAACTAAATGAATATTTTGCATCGACATTCACACATGAGGAGTTATTCAGCGAGGGGAATGCCAGAGGTGTATTCAACTCTAGCAGTAAGCTAGAGAATCTTGTAATAACTGAGAGCAAAGTGGAGGAGAAATTGTTGAAGATAAACACAAGAAAGGCACCTGGGGGTGGATGGGATCTATCCAGTTATATTAAAGGAGGCAGCAAAGGAGGTAAGCAAACCCTTAGCCATAATTATGAGAGCTTCCTTGGACTCAGGGGAGGTACCCATTGACTGGAGATGTGCAAATGTGACCCCAATTCACAAAGGGGGATCAAAGGCTGACACAAGTAATTATAGACCTGTGAGTTTAACTTCTGTTCCCGGAAAATTAATGGAGGCACTGGTGAAAGAAGCACTGCAGGATCATCTAGACAAGACTTCAGTTATAGCTAGGACACAGCATGGTTTTGTTAAGGGGAAGTCTTGCCTGACCAATTTGATTGGATACTATGATGCAGTCACAAAAGAACTGGATGCAGGGAATAACTTTGATATTATATACTTGGATCTTAGAAAGGCTTTTGATACTGTTGCACATGGAAGACTGCTGCACAAATTGGAGCAGTGTGGCATTGGAGGCAAGTTGCTGCTATGGATAAAGGGGTGGTTGAGGGGGAGAAGACAGAGAGTGGTAATCAATGGACACTGCTCATCGTGGACTAATGTTATTAGTGGAGTCCCTCAGGGTTCAGTATTGGGGCCTTTATTGTTTTCTGTATTTATAAATGATATTGATGATGGTATATCAGGCTTAATGTCCAAGTTTGCAGACGATACGAAGGTTGGCAGGGTTGTCAAGGACACTACTGACACTATGCTGCTGCAACAGGATTTGGAAAGGTTGAGCAGATGGGCTTCGAGGTGGCAAATGAAGTTTAACATTGACAAATGTAAAGTACTACATATGGGAAACAGCAACCCCAGAGCAACGTATCAACTCTGTGGTACTACACTGACAGTGGTAGAGAATGAAAGGGACCTGGGGGTGGTGGTGCAGGCAGATATGAAGTTCTCTGAGCAGTGCAGACGAGCTGCAAGAGTAGCTCATGGTGTATTGTCAATGATATATAGGAATTTTTCTAGCAGGGATAAGGAGGTGATTATTCCCTTGTATAAGGCAATGGTCAGGCCACACCTAGAGTACTGTATACAGGCCTGGAGGCCTCATTTCAGGAAGGATGTAGAGCTGCTGGAACGAGTACAGAGAAGGGCAACTAGATTGGTGAATGGGACAAAGGGGTTCTCTTACGAAGAAAGGCTTAAGTTTTGCAAATTACAGTGTCTGGAAACTAGGCACCAGCGGGGTGATCTGATAGAGGTGTACAAAGCCTTGAATGGTTTGAGCATGCTCAATGCTGATGGGATTCTTCCTCTAGCTCAGAAAAATCACCTGAGAGGGCATAAATTCAAATTGAGGAAAGACAGATGTAGGATAGATGTGCGGAAATTTGCCTTTAGCCAGCGGGTGGTTGGTGGGTGGAACAGACTTCCATCCCTTGTCGTGGAAGTTGATAGCCTAAATAAGTTTAAGGCTCAGCTGGACAGGTATTTCGAACGAACAGAGGGGTGAAGTGGAAGTGGTTATTTTTATTTATTTATGTTACTTTTTTTTTTTTTTTTTTTGGCTGATGCTGCATAAGCTTGCTTTCTTGCATCAAATGCCTCTACTAATGCTAATGCTAATACTGCTCAGGACCAAGATATCGACGAGGAATATTACAACTTTCTGAAAGTGATAAAGCCCAAGAAACCTATAGGGAAACAGAAATCCAAAGAAGAAAAAATTAGTCAAGAAACACTTGTCATGATGAACCAAAGACGACAAATGAAGAGCAAGAAAAACACTGACAGGGAGAAAATTGAGTATACTGAGTTATGCAAAGCCATTAGAAAGAGACTCAGAGAGGACATAAGAAGATTTAACACAAGAAAAGTAGAACAAGCATTAAGGGAAAACAAAGGATTTAAATTAGCAGCCATGAGCAGTAATACAGAAAGACAAATGATACTGAAACTGAAGAATAGCGATGGTGTACTTATAAACAGCAGAGAGGGCATAATTCAAATAGCAGAAGACTACTATAGAGAATTATACAAGGAGCGAGGGAATGATGCCAGCAGTGGGGAAGATGGATTGCAAAGTAGCAACACATACGACATACCCGATATTCTTCCTGATGAGGTAGAACATGCATTGAAGAAAATGAAGAATCGGAAAGCCCCGGGGGAAGATGAAGTTACTGTAGAGTTGTTAAAATTGGGAGGAAGAGACATAACACAAAAAATGGCAAGGCTCTTCACAAAGTGCATTAGAAAAGGTGTGATGCCTAAGCAGTGGAATAATGCAATCATAGTTTTGCTGCATAAGAAAGGAGATAAATCAGAAATTGGAAATTATAGACCAATTAGCTTGTTATATCATATCTACAAGTTGTTCACAAGGGTCATTACTAACAGATTAGAAAGAATACTTGATGAGAATCAACCGAAAGAGCAAGCTGGCTTTAGGACAGGATTCTCAACTATGGATCACCTTCACGTAATATCACAGCTAATGGAGAAAGCAAATGAATATAAAACACCATTATGCCTGGCATTTGTGGATTATGAAAAGGCATTTGACTCCATACAGCATAAGGCAATGTTTCAGGCACTGTAAAGACAAGGCATAGATACTCCATATATTATGATTTTGAAGAAAATATATGAGAGTGCTACATCCTTTATTAGACTAGACAAAGACAGTAGCAAATTTAAAATCGAGAAAGGAGTTCGACAAGGAGACACAATATCTCCGAAGCTGTTTACTGCTGCCCTTGAGGAAGCTTTCAGAAGATTAGACTGGTCGCAGAAAGGAGTCAATGTGAACGGAGAGTACCTAAACCATTTACGATTTGCAGATGACATTGTGGTCATAAGCCACGATCCCAAAGAATTAGAGGAAAATCTTAATCAGTTATGCACAGTTAGTAAGGATTTTGGACTAAAGATGAATATGGCTAAAACAAAAGTAATGATGAACAAGTATGCCACGGAAAGGGAAATAATGATTGAAGGAGCAGTAATTGAAAAGGTGGAGTCATATACTTATCTGGGACAAGTTATTAGCTGTAATAATGATAAATGGCTGGAAGTCAAGAGAAGAATAAATTTTGGATGGATAGCATTCAGGAAATATAGTCACATACTGAAGAGCAATATCCCAGTTTGTCTGAAACGTAAAATAATGAATCAATGTATACTCTCCACCATGACTTATGGAAGTGAAACTTGGGCACTCACCAAAAGAATGGAAGAGAAGCTGAGAACTACACAGCGAAGAATGGAACGAATTATATTGGGAATCAGACTGTTAGATAAGAAGAGAAACACATGGATTAGGCAGCAAACTCAAGTAAAGGACATTCTTATCAAAACTAAAGAACTAAAATGGTCTTGGGCAGGACACATAGCTCGAAGACATGATGACAGATGGACCAAGAAAATAACAGAATGGTATCCAAGAGGAGCTAGAAGAAAACCTGGAAGACAAAGGCGGAGATGGATAGATGAAATTCATGAGTTTTTGAGTAGTAAATGGATGGCCAGTGCTCAAAACAAAAGGAACTGGAAAGTTGCTGGAGAGGCCTTCATCCTGCAGTGGATTGAAAATGGCTGATGATGATGATGAGGCATATAATGCAAGAAAGCAAGCTTATACAGCATCAGCCAAAAAAAATTTCACCTATCCATTTGTTCCAAAAGTTTGCCCAGTTCTTTCTTGAATTTATTTAATCTATCAATTTCCACGATGACTGATGAAAGTTTTGTTTCAGCAATCAATCACCTGCCAGCTAAAGGCAAATTTCTTCACATCTATTCCACAACTGGCTTTCCTCGATTTGAATTTATGCACCCTCAGGTGCATAATCTGAGTGAGAGGAAGAACCCATCAGCATTGAGCCTGCTCAAATCATTCAAGGCCTTATACGTCTCAGTCAGGTTATCATGCAGGTACCTAGTCTCCAAATGCTGCAATTTGCAGAACTTAAGCCTTTCTTGGTAAGAGCAACCCTTTGTTCCCCTCACCAATCTTGTTGCCCTTCTCTTTAACTCCAGGGCTCACATCTGGTGAGTATGGGCTTGGCACACCCAGAGTCCTGAGCTGGATACCATCATTCTTGGCACCTCCGTAGCCAGGTGGGAAGGAGCAGCAGTTCGTAGCACACGCTTCTTGATCAGACTGGGGTTCGAGCCCGTCACCACCAAATACGGAGGATGTGGAAAGGTCAGTGAATGACCACCGCATATTCACGGAGCAATATGGCCTTAGTTGCTAATGCTCCTAAAAACCAAACAACAACAACAACAACCATCATTCTTCTCTTTCTTGGTGATTCCCTTCTACTTCTGACTCTTGTTTTCTTTCTTGGGGTAATTCAGAAATTTTTTTTTTTTTGGCTGGTGCAACATGAGCCTCAAGCTTCCTTGCACCATACGGCTAATAATAATAATATATTAATAATAATACTCGTTCTAGCAGCTCTACATTCTTCCTAAAATGATGCCTCCATCTTAAGATTGGTTGCCAGTGGTTGCAATTGCAGGGTATATACACAGAGAAATATGTGATCTAGCAGGAGAGCTGAAGATTACATCTAGTGGTTTGGGGTTTTCTCTTTATTCTGTCCTAAGATTGTCCATAGGATATCATTATGGCAGCCATATTGGTATTACCCATATATGGTGAAAGTGATTACGGAAACAGTGTGATACTTACAGTGCTTCCACCTGAGTATTTTTAAAAATTGTGCATTTATATAAATAGGAATCCCTTAGCTTGATTGGATAGGGAAAAATAAAGTTATAGTACCCCAACCAGTATTTTTACTAGTATCTGACGTTGTAGAGCGAATATCATGACGTTGTAGAGCGAATATCATCTTTTAAGGGCACAAAAGGTGATATAGTTGTACACGTTGGCACTAATAATATTAAGAGTAGGAGACCGGCAGAATTACTTAACAAGTACAGGTCACTGTTGAACAAAAGCCGAGAATTAGGGTTGAATTTGAAAGTGTCTGCAATTCTGCCCAGACACGATAGGAGGGAGTATATGATGAGAGCCTTGTCGATCAATTCGGCCCTGGAAAGATAGTGCAAGGCTCAAGGGGTAGAATTTTTTTTCAGCCTGGACTGTACTTGTTAACAGGAGAGATTGCTTCTACAGGGATGGGATACACTTAAATAGAAAGGGTGCAAGAATATTTGCTGATGCTATCGAGGCAGTGTTAGGTGGGTCGGAAAACTGCTAGCTTGGGGGGAGACAAAGACCAATAGATTGACAGTAGCCACTGGCAGAGGTGAAAGAGATTCTTGCACTGCTTCTATTAGAATGAGCAGAAGCCTGAAAAACAAGATGCATGGTATTTCAGAGACTGCTGGGAGCCACTGCGGTACAAGTAAACACATGGGTTGTGTTAGGGTAGCTAAGAATAGAAACAGGTGCACGTATACTTGCATGTACACCAATGCTAGGAGTTTAGTAAATAAATTTGATGAATTTGAGGTATTGCTCAAAACATCGAAGGCAGATATTGTTGGGATATCAGAGACGTGGTGTCACACGGATATAAGGGATGCAGAACTGCAATTTGGGGAGTACAACGTCTACAGAAAGGATAGACAGGATAGGAAGGGGGGAGGGGTTATGCTATTAGTTAAGAAACACATAAAAACCAAGGAAGTGAAGCCAGTCGACATCGCTGGACAGTGCAGTGTTGAGTCAGTTTGGTGTGACATAAGCATTGGGAGATCAAAATTGAGAGTAGGAGTGTGCTATAGGCCTAATGACTCTGATGAGTATAATAAGGAACTGTACAGGGAAATAGAGTGGGCCAGTAAATCAGAGTGTCTTATAATGGGAGATTTTAATTTCCCAGATATTGACTGGAATTTGGGGGCTGGTTACTCACACACTAGCAGGGCTTTTGTGGATTTATTGGATGATTGTTTTCTACATCAGCATGTTCGGGAGGCAACTAGAGGGAGTAATACTCTTGATTTGATTATCAGCAGTGATTCTTCATGCATTAAGAATCTGCAGATAAATGAACCACTAGGTGGCAGTGATCACAGTGTGCTGAAGTGGGATTTACTGAAAGAGGTAACTACCATTAGGGGTAAAGGGAAGGGTTATTGCTTCCGTAAAGGCGACTACGATGGACTGAGACAGTATTTAAATTCTATACAGTGGGACCAACTGATGATGTTACCAACAGCAAATTCAAAATGGGAAGCATTCAAAGAACTTATCTTGGAAGCTACTAGGCTTTACATACCAACTAAGAAATATTGTTCACGGTTTAGGCCTAAGTGGATGTCAGATGAACTAATGAGACATATGGCAGAGAAGAAAAATGCATGGGATACATACAAATTAACACGTTACACAGAAGCCTATGATAGATACAAGTTGATCTGTAACCAAGTTACAAAGGAGGTTAGGCAGGCGAAGGCAGATTACTAAAAATCCTTGGAAAGGGATGCAAAGAAAAACAGCAAAGAGTTCTTTACTTATGTAAACTCTAGAAGGAAGGGGATGAATCAGATTGGTCCACTTGATATTGATGGGTCAAGTGTTGATGATCCTGCTCAGATAGCTAACAAACTAAATGAATATTTTGCATCGACATTCACACATGAGGAGTTATTCAGGGAGGGGAATGCCAGAGGTGTATTCAACTCTAGCAGTAAGCTACAGAATCTTGAAATAACTGGGAGTAAAGTGGAGGAGAAACTGTTGAAGATAAACACAAGAAAGGCACCCGGGGTGGATGGGATCTATCCAGTTATATTAAAGGAGGCAGCAAAGGAAGTAAGCAAACCCTTAGCCATAATTATGAGAGCTTCCTTGGACTCAGGGGAGGTACCCATAGACTGGAAATGTGCAAATGTGACCCCAATTCACAAAGGAGGATCAAAGGCTGACACAAGTAATTATAGACCTGTGAGCTTAACTACTGTTCCAGGAAAATTAATGGAGGCACTGGTTAAAGAAGCACTGCAGGATCATTTAGACAAGACTTCAGTTATAGCTCAGACACAGCATGGTTTTGTTAAGGGGAAGTCTTGCCTGACCAACTTGATTGGATACTATGATGCAGTCACAAAAGAACTGGATGCAGGGAATAACTTTGATATTGTATACTTGGATCTTAGAAAGGCTTTTGATACTGTTGCACATGGAAGACTGCTACACAAATTGGAGCAGTGTGACATTGGAGGCAAATTGCTGCTATGGATAAAGGGGTGGTTGAGGGGGAGAAGACAGAGAGTGGTAATCAATGGACACTGCTCATCGTGGACTGATGTTATTAGTGGAGTCCCTCAGGGCTCAGTGTTGGGTCCATTATTGTTTTCTGTATTTGTAAATGATATTGATGATGGTATATCGGGCTTAATGTCCAAGTTTGCAGACGGTACAAAGGTTGGCAGGGTTGTCAAGGACACTACTGACACTATGCTGCTGCAACAGGATCTGGAAAGGTTGAGCAGATGGGCTGAGAGGTGGCAAATGAAGTTTAACATTGACAAATGTAAAGTACTACACATGGGAAACAGCAACCCCAGAGCAACGTATCAACTCTGTGGTACTACACTGACAGTGGTAGAGAATGAAAGGGACTTGGGGGTGGTTGTGCAGGCAGATATGAAGTTCTCTGAGCAGTGCAGACGGGCGCAAAGAGTAGCTCATGGAGTATTGTCAATGATATACAGGAATTTTTCCAGCAGGGATAAGGAGGTGATTATTCCATTGTATAAGGCGATGGTCAGGCCACACCTAGAGTACTGTATACAGGTCTGGAGGCCTCATTTCAAGAAGGATGTAGAGCTGCTGGAACGAGTACATAGAAGGGCAACAAGATTAGTGAATGGAACAAAGGGGTGCTCTTACGAAGAAAGGCTTAAGTTTTGCAAATTACAGTGTCTGGAGACTAGGCACCAGCGAGGTGATCTGATAGAGGTGTATAAAGCCTTGAATGGTTTAAGCATGCTCAATGCTGATGGGATTCTTCCTCTAGCTCAGAAAAATCACCTGAGAGGGCATAAATTCAAATTGAGGAAAGACAGATGTAGGATAGACGTGCGGAAATTTGCCTTTAGCCAGTGGGTGGTTGGTTGGTGGAACAGACTTCCATCCCTTGTGGTGGAGGTTGATAGCCTAAATAAGTTTAAGGCTCAGCTGGACAGGTATTTTGAACGAACAGAGGGGTGAAGTGGAAGTGGGTTTTTTTTTTTTTTTTTTTTTTTTTGGCTGATGCTGCATAAGCTTGCTTTCTTGCATCAAAAGCCTCTACTAATGCTAATTATAAATGATTTCAGTGATTATTTATGGGACATAATAGTTCACGAAAATAGTGACCAATGCACAACAGGTCAACAGTATGTTACAGATTGGGAACTAGAGCTATTGAGTCCAGGTAAATATTTCAGAATATTGGTGAATCATGACAGGTAACGTTTTGACAAGTGATAATAAGAATATAGTTACTGAAAAAATGTTAGTTGAAACCAATATGGCTCTTGCAGATAAATGTGGAATTGCTGTTCAGGCCGGATGTAACGGGTCTGTGAATAAATTAAAGTTTCTTCACAGACCAGTTATGAAAGTCTGTGAAGAAATGAAAAGTTAAGAAGGAAAAGAAATAAGAATAGAAGAGGGTGTGCAGGATAATCAGTTGTCTGCAGCTTCATATCAGGTGGATGTTTTGAAGTCGCATGATTGTAACTCTCAAATTGATAATGGCTCCTCTTTGGCTGAGGTCAGTTTGAAGTGTAGGGAGTTTGCAGGCAAAAGGCCGACTGGGCTAGCCAGGTGGGTAAAGTGCCAGCCTGGCAACCCAAAGGTCACGGGTTCGAATCCAGCCTCGGGCTTGGATCAGAGGAAAAAGCAATAACTTTGGGAGGTGCATTAATGGCCACAGAAGCTGATGCACCAACAACTAACAAAAAAAAAAAAAAAAAAATGGAAGTTTTGGAGTTTAGTGATGGAGACTTTGAGGAGATGTCTAGGGACATGAATGGCGTCTATAAGTCAGGGGTTGCGGCTTCTATGTCTGACACATTGTTGGAATGTAGTAATTCAGCTGTTTTGACGGATGCAGGAAAGATAGGGCTTCGTGATGAGGTTAAAAAGTAGCCGTAGGGAAATCAGCTACTCGAGTAAGTGGTGTAACGGTTTTGAAATCGATATGTGGGCTGTTTTGAAATTATAGAAATATTCTGGATAAGGAAGTAAAAGTGCATCAAAATGAAGGGCTGGATGATTGTGGTTCAGTTGCACTAAGGGACTTGAATAACATAAAACTTGAGTTACTGTTTATTTTGAATATGGATATGATGGTGTTACTGCTGCATTATGTGGAATTGAGTGATAAGGAATTTGAATTTATTGTGAATGCGGTGCGAGATAGATGGACCTCATTGATGAATTTTTCTTGTAGGCTGCTTCCATTCTGGGATAATCCTGTGGGTGAACAAGATGGGAGTGATCCTACAGTTGCAAAATGTACACTAAATGGGAACAAGGGAATATCCCATAGGATTAGTGATGACAATAAAAAGTCTAACAATTTGACATCTACTTATTGGGAAGGGAATAGAACTGACATAAAAGAGGACAAGATGGATTGTCAGACTGGTGGAAGTGCTATTATAGACACAAACCCTGGTGTGAATTGCCCTGTCCCACTTTGGAAGTAAAGATTGATGATGCAGATGCAGGGGCTGCTGCCTCTAGCAAGTCTAGATTGTCACAATTGGAATATTTTCAGCAGATTACAAGTGAAACTTTAAAGAAGATTGAATGTACTCTACAGAAAAGTCGGGTAGAAGAGGCACCCTCTAATTCAAAACAAACTTTTATACCACAGGATAAGTATGGTATGAGTAGAGGTGGACTGGCCATAAGGCTTACCAGGGGAAGCCAGTAGAGGCTGGTGTGATTTTCAATATTACAAGCTGACCTCCGATACATTCCGAGGCTGTTACAAGTTTTCCCTGGTAAGAATTTTTGACCCAGTCCACCTTTGGGTGCGAGTTGCAACTTGTCAAATGGAACTGAAATGTACAAATGGTAAGATAACTGTGGATGTGCACCACAGAGAGGAAAAGCCGTGAAAATTGTTCTTTCAGCCTCCTTGCGATGATGAAAATATTACTTTGAGTGAAACTGTTGTAAGGTTGACAAATAATAGGATAGCTGTGAAAAGTTCTGAGGTTCACAGAGGCCTGTGAATATTGCCTAGCTGAAAGAGGCCTAGCTGAAGATTGCAGTTAGTCATTAAGAACATTGAAAGTTAAGAGAATTAAAGACTGTGGAGGAGGTTATAGTGGAGGTTGGTACCCCAAAAGATGTGCAATTGCTTGAGTCTAGTGTATGTTTGAAGTACATGGGATTCTCTGTACAAAGGGCATTTTGATCACTTCCTTATATTATAATCTTTGGTGTGGACAAAGGAATTCAGTAAAAGGAACTGTTATGAGAGCTTTATGAATGTGATTTATCAGAATGTGGCATGCTAAAGGATGAATTTGATAGAGAACATAAAGTCTCTTTCTCTAGAGTAGTTAAATCTAATGAGTGCAAGAATTGGATTCTGACTCTAACTCCCTAAAGTGAGTGACAAACTGGAGTGTTCTGGATGTGTCTTTTTAGGTTGTTGAAGTTATTTGGGCTAAGGTAAAGAAAGCCTGCACGAGAAGCATGCAAAAGTTGGATTAAATTTACTGTTAAACGTACTTTGCCGTAATGGCATTTGTATTGTTGCTCGCTCGTTAAACAGATGGTGGGTGTTATCAGTCTGGAGTAGAACTTGAATCCCACGGGAGCTTGAAACCCTCCCAAAGTGGACGGGTTTGTTTGTTTGTTATTTGGTTTTTAGGAGCATTAGCAACTAAGGTCATATTGCTCTCTGGGATATGCGGTGGTCATTCCCTGACCTTTCCGCATCCTCCGTATTTGGTGGTAGCCGACCGGGCTAGCCGAGTGGGTAAAGTACCTGCCCGGCAACTCAAAGGTCGCGGGTTCGATTCCCGCCTCGGGCTTGGATCAAAGTACTGCAAAAACCTTGGGAGGTGCAATATGGCCACAGATGCCGATGCGCCAACAACTACCAAATCAAAAAAAAAAAAAAAAAAACCGTATTTGGTGGTGACAGGCTCAAACCCCGGTCTAATCAAGAAGCGTGTGCTATGCACTGCTGCTCCTACCTGGCTACGGAGGCGCCTAAGGGGGGGGGGGATAACCTGACCTTTTTTTCTTTAGAATCACGAACAGAGTCATATTGGAAGTTCTGGCGTCGTAAAAAATGTTTGTAACGTAGTTTCACTGGTAAACTTTTTCAAAGTTTGCCGTGTTTCTCATGTGGGCTTCCTTTGCCTTTTTTTTTTTTTTAATAAACAATTTATCTACTAGTCTACCAGTGATTCTAAAGAATAAAGGTCAGGTTACCCCCTCCACTTTGGGAGGGTTTCAATCTCCCATGGGATTCAATTTCTACTCCTGACCGACAACGCCCACCATCTGTTTACTGAGCGAGCAACAATACAAATACCGCTACGGCAAAGTACTTTTACTGGTAAATTTTGTTGAACTTTTGCATGCTTCTCGTGCAGGCTTTCTTTACCTTCACCGTTATTTGTTCTGAAATTATTACCTAAAGACAATGTGCTATTGTTGTTTAAGGCGTTGTCATTTAAAAGAACCAATTTGTTCACATTGTGTTGGAGGTTGCCACTCCTATGCTGAATGTACGAAAATAATCACAATTATAGACACAATATATAGGTGCCTCATAGCCTTAGTTTTGTTGGCACATAATGCACACACATGTGCACGTTATCCTTTAGAGGGTGCCTCATCAGCTCCCAGATTCTCCCCTTTCAGTGTCACTAGTTTCTCTTCCAGTCCCTTCTCTATGACCATCATATCACTTAATTTACAGTATTCTAACTTCTTGACTATGGTCCTCTGTGAACTGAGTATGCCTTCATTTGTAAAGATTAGTGCAAAGTATTTTTCAGTACATCAAACATTTCACCTGAGTTATTAGTGATTCTACCACATCTGTCTTGTAAGGGGTTTATGCAATTTACTGTTTTCTTCTTAGTAGATATATATGAGTAGAGCCCCTAGTTTCCATTTTTAACCTGTGTTGCCGAGGATTTTTTATACTCACCTTTCCTCTCTAACCTGTTTTGCTACAGTCAACTTGTACTTGTCATATGAGTCTACCTCTCCAAACATGCTATAGCTATCCTATGCTTCTCCCTTTTGCACTGTCAAACTAGTCAGCTCCTTTGTCATCTATTTTGCCATTCTTGAGGATAAATGCACCACTTGTGTTTTGTCTGGCATGCTGAAATAAATATTCACCCGACTGATTCAGAAATCTTTTCCCACTAGGTGAATGGCCATTCCTTAAGTTGTAATTTATTAGTAATAAATTAATTCTCCCATAAAAGGTGCTCATATTCTCTGTCCGTAAACACTCTTATCATGTGCTTCATAGTTTGAGTTAAAACATATCCCCACATCCCTTTTCTTTTGTTTTTTTTTATTGACAATAATCATACTACACAGAATGAACAGTCCTGGGATTGATCAGAATCTTGGAAATATCTTATAATGTTCAGATTGCTTTTGTTAAGATGTGTGGCTCCTGTCCTGCTTATCTTATACACTTTATATGCACCATTATAAAATCAGCTTCCCTATCTTGAGTATTGCCATGTCTCTGTTTAGAATTTAGCATTAGTAGAGGCATACGATGCAAGAGAGCAAGCTTATGCAGCATCAGCCAAAAAAAAAAAAAAAAAAGCTCCCATTTCACCCTCCCATTCGTTCCAAATGCCTGTCCAGCTCAGCCTTAAATTTATTTAGGCTATTAGCTTCCACAACAAAAAATGGAAGCCTGTTCCACCAATCAACTACCTGCTGGCTAAAGGAAAATTTCCGCACATCTATTCTTCAGCTATCTTTCCTCAATTTGAAACTGTGCCCCCTTAGGTTCTTAGTCTGAACAAGAGGAAGAATCCCATCAGCATTCAGCTTGCTGAACCCATTCAAGGCCTTAAACACCTCAATCAGATTACCTCGCAGGTGCCTACTCTCCAGGCGCTGAATTTGCAGAATTTCAGCCTTTCTTGGTAAGAGCACCTCTTTATTCCCCTCACCAATCTTGTTGCCTTTCTTTGTACTGTTCTAGCAACTCCACATCCTTCCTAAAATGAGGCCTCCAGACCTGTACACAGTACTCTAGGTGTGGCCTGACCATTGCCTTGTATAATGGGATAATCACCTCCCTGTCCCTGCTAGCAAAATTCCTATATATCATTGACAAGACTCCATGACCTGCCCTGGCTGCCCGTCTGCACTGCTCAATGAACTTCACAATTTGACTGCACAATTACCCCCAGGTCTCTTTCACTTTCCGCTTCCCTGAGTGTGGTACCACAGAGTTGGTACATTTCTCTTCGGTTATCACTACCCATATGCAGTACATTGCATTTGTCAATGTTAAACTTCAGTTGCCACTTCTCAGCCCATTTTCCCAACTTATCTAGATCCATTTGGAGTAGCATACTGTCTTTACCGTTGTTAACAACCTGCCAACATTTATATCATCTGCAAACTTGGATATTAAACCTGATGTATCTTCATCAATATCATTGATAAATATACAAAAGAACAGTGGCCCCAACATCTAACCCTGGGGAACTCTTCTAATAACATTTGTCCACAAAGAGCAGTGTCCATTGATTATCACTCTCTGTCTTCTCCCACTGAACCATCCCTTTATCCATAGCAGCAGTTTGCCTCCAATGCCACACTGCTCCAATTTGTTCAGCGGTCTTCCATTTGCAACAGTGTCAAAAGCCTTTCTAAGATCCAAATATACAGGGTGTCTCAAAAATATTGGTACAAACATTTACAGGAGGTAGGTAACCTCTAAAGGAATGGGAATTGCATAGGAACCCATAACCGGAAACGTCACTGTAAGTCGGTACACGGCACTGTTCATCAGTTTGCGAGAGGGAAAATTTCTGGTTTCTCATTCAAGCAGTAGTCGCTGCATGAAAAGCATGCATCGATATACGAACTGTGAGCCAGCAGACATGCACCTAGCGTATGGATTAGCAGAGGGCAATGGACGAGCTGCTCAACGAATTTATGGAGAACACTTCCCAGACAGACATCTACCAGACCACCGTTTGTTTGCACGTGTGCATCAAAATTTGTGCAATTATGGGTCATTTAGAGGTAACAGGAGTAGTGCAGGCAGACCATGTTCGACGCGAATTCCCACCATGGAAGAAAGTGTGTTGAATGCCATCCAGAATAATCCTACTACCAGCACGTGTGCTGTTGCCTCTGCCTTAGGAGTGTCTCGTTGCAGTGTACAGCATGTCTGGCACGACAATTCCTTACACCCCCTTTTATCTCCAAAGGGTTCAGTTACTGCTCTCCTAAGATCATCCTGCACGTGTGGCTTTTGCGCAGTGGTTTCTCCAAGAAAGTGTTCAAGACTTGAATTTTCCAGCCTATGTTTTGTTCACGGATGAAGCTTACTTCACTCGGGAAGGCTTATTCAATCAGCACAATGCTCATGTGTGGGCTCATGACAACCCGCACGGTGTGCACCCCCAATGCGGCACAGCATCGCTTCGCAATAAATGTGTGGGCAGGTATGGTCGGTGACTGTTTAGTTGGCCCATACCTGTTACCATCCCGCATGAACACCGCTAAATATCGGATCTTTCTTGAACAAGTTCTACCAGGGTTACTTGATGATGTTCCACCAAATGTGAGATGCAACATTTGGTTTCAACATGACGTGGCGACTGCCCATTATGGATGGTGTGTTCATGACCATTTGAACAGGCGTTTTGGGTGTCGATGGGTGGCCGTGGTGGACCTGTTGCCTGGCCCCCACGCTCAGCTGATTTATTGAGCCTTGATTTCTTTCTGTGGAGAGCCCTCAAATCTATTGTCTGTGGAGATGGAAACGGATCTCGTGGCGAGACTCATCTGTGCTGCTGCTACTGTCAAAGAAACTCCAGGTGTGTTCGATCGTGTCCGCCAATCCATGCTGCGTTGGTGTCACGCATGCATTGCGTCTCATGGCGGAACCTTCGAGCATCTGTTGTAACATCATGAAATGCATCCATCTCGTACTCCATTGTTAATATTATGTCAAATAAATGTTTGCCACTAATTACTGTCTTGTGTCATTTCTGCTTCTTGTGCCTCTGATACTACTTTCCCGTGACGTTTCCGGTTATGAGTTCCTATGCGATTCACATTCTTTTAGATGTTACGTACCTCCCCTAAATATTTGTACCAATATTTGTGAGACACCCTGTATAATGTCAAAGTTATTCCCTGCATCCAGTTCTTTTGTGACCACATCATAGTATCCAATCAAATTGGTCAGGCAAGACTTTCCCTTAACAAAACCATGCTGTGTCCGAGCTATAACTGAAGTCTTGTCTAGATGATCCTGCAGTGCTTCTTTAACTAGTGCCTCATTAATTTTCCTGGAACAGAAGTTAAACTAACAGGTCTATATTTACTTGTGTCGCCCTTTGATCCTCCTTTGTGAATATTTGGGTTACATTTGCACACCTCCAGTCCATGGGGACCCCCCCCATGAGTCCAGTAAGCTCTCATAATTATGGATAAGGGTTTGCTTACTTCCTTTGCTGCCTCCTTTAATATAACTGGATAGATCCCGTCCACCCCAGGTGCCTTACTTTTGTATATCTTCAACAATTTCTCCTCCACTTTACTCTTAGTTATTACAAAATCACTTAGTTCGCTGTTAGTGTTTGATAAACTTCTGGCACTCCCCTCATTGAATGATTCCTCATGTGTGAATGTAGATGCAAAATATTCATTCACTTTATCAGCTACCTGAGCATGATCATCAATAGTCAACTCATCTATGTTAAGTGGTCCAATCTGGTTCATCCCTTTCCTTCTAGAGTTTACATAAGTAAAGAACTCTTTGCTGTTTTTCTTCGCATCCTTTGCCAAAGATTTCTCGTAATCTGCCTTCACCTGCCTAACCTCCTTTTCTTATTTGATTTATACCTGCCATAGGCTTCTGTGTCACCTGATAATTTATATGCATCCCATACATTCTTTTTCTCTACCACGAGCCTCATTAATTCATCTGACACCCATTTAGGTCTAAACATTGAACAGTATTTCTTAGTTGGAATGAAAAGCCTAGTAGCGTCCAAAATTGAGTCCTTGAAGGCTTCCCATTTAGAATTCAACGTTGGTAACATTATCAGTTGAACCTGCTGTACAGAATTTAAAAACTGTCTGAAACCACCATAGTCACCTTTATGAAGGCAGAAGCCCTTCTCTTTAGGATTGATAGTAGTTACAGCTTTAAGTAATTCCCACATCAGTAATTGTGATCACTGTCATCCAGTGGTTCCTTTATCTGCAGATTCTTAATGCATGAATAATCGCTGCTGATAATCAGATCAAGAGTATTACTCCCTCTGGTTGCCTTTCGAACAGGTTGCTGTAGAAAACAGTCATCCAATAAATCCACAAAAGTCTTGCTAGTGTGCAAGTGACCAACCCACAAGTTCCAGTCAATATCTGGGAAATTAAAATCCCCCATTATAAGACTCTGATTTACTGGCCCTCTCTATTTCCCTGTACAGTTGTTTATTATACTCATCTTAGTCATTAGGCCTATAACACACTGCTACTGTCAATTTTGATTTCCCAGTACTTATGTTACACCAAACTGACTCGACACTGAACTGTCCAGCCATGTCGACTGGCCATACTTCTTTGGATTTTATCTGTTTCTTAACTAATAGCATAACCCCCCCCTCCCTTCCTATCCTGTCTATCCTTCCTGTACACATTGTACTCCCCAAATTCCAATTCTGCACTGCTAATATCTGTGTAACACCACTTCTCTGATATCCCAACAATATCTGTCTTTGATGTCTTGACTAGCAGTTAAAGCTCATCAAATTGATTAACTATACTCCTAGCATTGGTGTACACACAAGTATACATGCACCTGTTCCTACTCTTAGTTGCCCTAACACATCCCATGTATTTACTTGTTTCACTATGACTCCTAGCAGTCCTTGGAAATCTCCATTACCTTGCTTTCCAGGCTGGTGTTCATTCTAATAGAAGCAGTGCAAGAATCACTTTTTCCTCTGCTTGTGGCCACTGTTAACCTTTTAGTCTGTGTATCCCCCCCCCAAGCTAGCAGTTTTCCAACCCACATAACACTGTCTCGATAGCATCAGCAAATATTCTTGCACGCTTTCTATTTAAGTGTACCCCTTACCTTTAGAAGCAGTCTTTCCTGTCAACAAGCACAGACCAGACTGAGAAAAATTCTACCCCTATCACCATTATCATGTTGGCATTTGTCATTTTGACTAGGAGCCTGAGATCATTTAGTTTATTTACTATGCTCCTGACATTGCTATATAAACAAGTTCTGCATTTTTATGGTCTTTGACTATTCTGATGCTGCCCTTGTATCTGTGGAAGTATGATTTTTAGTCTCTATCCCTATCTGTATACTTTGTCATCTGCATCCCCCCACCCCTCTGGTAACCTGTAACTGTTGGCAACTTATATCACCAATTCTCTAACTACTTCCCCACAACTTATGAGATTGGCTGTATTTGGGGTTTCCAACTTGCACACAGAAACCTTGGAGTGTGCATGTGAAATCTTAGCTTCATCCATAACCTATTTTGTACCTTTTGTTATTCTTATTCCCCCCATCACCACCATCAGCAGTTCCCCCGAACCTTTAATGCATCCTCAATGGATTCAGCAAAAGGCTTTGCTCTTTCTCTGTTCAAGGCTATTCCATCCTTACTGTGAGCTAACTTGCCATTAAAAGGAATTCACAGAATGTATGGGGCTAGTTTCAACATCAGAAGATCATTCAGTTTTACTAACTACTAATGATCTTCTGATGTTGAATGTTTTTTAAATGAAAATTACTTGTTTTTGAGTTGTTGTGTTCCATTATTAGACTCACAATTAATGCTTTTGTTTTAAAAATAATTTTTACAAATAATTATTTCTTTTTTATAATTTCAGATCCATCTCACATAGAAATCAGAAGCATGTCCAAGCTCAAAAAATACAAGATGTAAACCACTATCCTATAGGAACATTAACCATCAGTTGTTGCAGATAAAGATGTTTTGATGTTTGCATCAGTTACACATCATTATTGTATAATAAATATTAAAAAACAATGTGCTACAGTATAGGAAGTATTGGAGATCAGTTGCTTAAGTAAAAGATACTTTGGAGCTCACAGTTATCAATTTTTGGCTTTGTACCATAAATAATTAGTTTTCATCAGTATGAGAGGAGAAAGATTGTTGAATAATGTATCAGATTATGTATCATTGGTAATTCTGCATTAAGGTCCTATGTGGTTAGGAATCATGATGACAGAAAAAAGATTGATGTTGCACCAACCAAGAATTACTATAAATCTTGGTAACATTATAGTGTTACTATAAAGCTTTTAGCCTATGCAGGATGATGAAATTTTCTTGGCTGTGAGAGGTATATTAGCCTCCCACAGCTAATAATACTTGGCAATATACTGAAAGAAAAGCAAAGTTTATGCGGCATTGGCAAAAAAAAAAAAAATCATCACCCACTTCATTTGCCCATTCTTTCTGATAATTTTCCCATCCCTTCTTAATATTTATTCAGAATCCCCATCTTAACACTATGTGGAAGTTTATTCCGACATTCAATTACTCTGGCTGAAAGCAAACTTCAGCACATCTATTCTGGACCATCACTTTCTAATTTAAGTTTATGTCCCCTTGTATGTATCATTCAAGAAAGAGTAAAGGTACCATCAGTATTTAGTTTAAGTAACCATTTTACAGCTGTATGTGCTTCGATTAGGTCACCATGCAGATGCCTAGTTTCCAGAACCTTTTCTATTTTTTCTCTTCTTTCTCTGTAAGAATATCCTTTTGTTCCACCAACTAATGTTACTTTTCTCCACACCCTTTATAATAGATTTATGTCCTTCCTAAAGGGAGGTTTCCAGATGTAGCTAATGAATTGCATTATACAATGGGATAATCACCTCTTGTTTGTGCAAAGTTCCCATACGTTACTGACAGAACCCCATAAGCTGTTCTAGCAGCCTGTTTGTATTGTTCAGAAAACTTCATATTGAACCATGCAGTTATTTCTAGATATCCTTTCTGATCAGCTACTTTGGGTTGGATGCTATCCAGTGGGATCTTATCCTAGGATTACTGCTACCCAAATATAGTACCTTACATTTGGGTAGCAGTAATCCTAGAATAAAAAGCTTAACTGCCATTTTTTTTTTAGACTATCTGCTTAGTTTATCTAGATCAAGGTATGTTGAAGTAGCATACCCTGATTAATGGCATTAATCAGCCTGCCCACCTTTGTATCCTCAGCAACTTAGACATCAAACTTGAAATGCCTACATCAATAGCATTAATAAATATTAAAAACAGTAAACCCTGCAGTACCTTACCCATAACATTTATTTTATGAAAGTTTCATCATTTGTCTCCTACCACTTAAAAATCTCTTATCTGCTGTAGTAACTTTTCGCTAATGTCACATTGCTCCAATTTGTATAACAATCATTACGTAAAACAGTATCAAAGCTTTACCCAATGTAAGGATATGATGTAAAAATTATTCTTTGCATCCCTTTCCTTCATGATAACCTTTAATAGTTAACCAGATTGGTCAGGCATGATCTCCATTTAACAAACTGATGCTATGATTGCCTTATAGCTTCACTCCTATCCAGATGACATTGCAATTATTTCTTTAATTATACTCTAACAATTTTAAAAAGGTTCTGTTTATCTGCACTTGGTGTGTCTTTATCAATTTGGGTATATTGATTTTGAATGTGACTATTTTTTGCATAGCATAAATGGTTTGCCTAGAAATTGAAAGAAAAGTAAATATGTAATAATACTCTATCAGATTTATTAACAATGTTTAACTTCTTATGGAATTAACCATTAATCTTTGCTATAAGCAAACAACAAGCTAAAAAAAATTCAGCTAAAAAGTAGACTCCCTTCTATGGTTAATCAAAAAATTCCTTATAAATGAACATTTGGACATCTTTGTCTTTTGTGGCAAATGTAATCATTTCCAACTAAGAACCAGATATGATTGCCCATCATAGTTTCATCCTACCTTCTTTAGTATTTCTTTTTCATTGACCACATATCCTGGTTCAATATCTCCCCATGCCCTCTACTAAGTTCATCCAGATTTGGTCAGAAAAAATCCAGGCAAGACTGCAAGTAATGGAACTTGAGTGACATTCTGCATCCTTTTTTTTCTATAATTTTAAATCAGTTTGTCAAGTAGTTTATAATTTTCACTCACTGTTATCAAACAAAACCATTCTTTTGTTTTGGAAACTAACTATGTATGCCTGAAAGTATCATCTTAATGATCCAGTGCTTTATCAAATTGTTAAATGCTTTATTTCTTAGAACTAAGGGATTGTTTGCCACTGTGCAAGGCTGCAACTCAGTTGTGGAAAATTATTCTCTTCTCCTGTAATGCTGATCTACTGCTCTGCTGTCCCAGAGGCAGGAAAAGTAAGGGAACCCTTTGAAATCACCTTGCAAATCCAGAAGGAACCCCAGAAGTTCCCACAAACATCCCATTATACTGATAATATATTCTTGAGATGATTAAGTATGACCATTTATACCAGTCATACTTGATCTTCTCTAACATATGTTTCAGATTTTCATGGTTTTCTTTAGTATGAACAGAATGCACAACAGGAATCAAGGGATGTACATGACCATTGCAAAGCAACTTTCAAACTTTTACTTGAACAGGCTATAAAAAGATGCCACTCTTAACATTTTTTACTAATACCTATTTATTCATAAAGGCCAGTCAAATAATCAGGCGAAGGCAGATTATGAGAAATCTTTGGCAAAGGATGCAAAGAAAAACAGCAAGGAGTGGAATTCTTTACTTATGTAAACTCTAGAAGGAAAGGGATGAATCAGATTGGACCACTTAACATAGATGGGTTGACTATTGATGATCATGCTTAGGTAGCTGATAAACTGAATGAGTATTTTGCACCTACACTCACACATGAGGAGTTATTCAATGAGGGGAGTGCCAGAAGTTTAACAAATGCTAACAGAGATCTAAGTGATTTTGTAATAATCATGGCGAAGTTAAACATGAGGTAGGCACCTGGGGTGGACGGGATCTATCCAGTTATATTAGAGGAGGCAGCAAAGGAAGTAAGCAAACCCTTAGCCATAATTATGAGAGCTTCCTTGGACTCAGGAGAGGTCCCCATGGACTGGAGGTGTGCAAATGTATCACAAATTCACAAAGGAGGTTCAAAAGGTAAACAAGTAACTACAGACCTGTTAGTTTAACTTGTGTTCCGGAGAAAATAATGGAATCACTGGTTAAAGAAGCATTGCAGGATCATCTAGACAAGACTGCAGTAATAGTTAAGACACAGCATGGGCTTGTCTGACCAATTTGATTGGTTACTATGATGTGATCACAAAGGAAATGAATGCCAAAAAAATTTTGATATCATATACTTGGATTTCAGGAAAGCTTTTGGTACTGTTGCACATGGAAGACTGATGTACAAATTGGAGAGGTATGGCATCAAGGGTAAGTTGCTACAATGGATGAAGGGATGGTTGAGTGGGAGACGACAGAGAGTGGTAATCAAGGGATACTGCTCTTCGTGGACTAATGTTATTAGTGGAGTTCGCCAGGGTTCGGTGTTGGGCCCATTGTTGTTTTGAATATTTATCAGTGATATTGATGAAGGTATACCAGATTTAATGTCCAAGTTTGCAGATGATACAAAGGTTGGCAGGGTTGTTAACGACAGTAATGACAGTATGCTACTCCAGCTGGATCTAGATAAGTTGGGAAAATGGGCTGAGAAGTGGCAACTGGAGTTTAACATTGAAAAATGCCAAGTACTGCATATGAGTAGCAATAACCAAAGAGAAACGTACCAACTGTTTGGTACTACACTCAGGGAAATGGAGAGTATAAAAGACCTCGGGGTAATTGTGCAGCCAAATATGAAGTTTGCTGAGCAGTGCAGATGGGCTGGCCGGGCAGGTCATGGAGTCTTGTCAATGATATATAGGAATTTTGCTAGCAGGGACAGGGAGGTGATAATCCCGGTATACAAGGCAATGGTCAGGCCACACCTAGAGTACTGTGTACAGGTCTGGAGACCTCATTTTAGGAAGGATGTAGAGTTGCTAGAACGAGTACAAAAAAAGGAAACAAGATTGGTGAGGGGAACAAAGGAGTGCTCTTACCAAGGAAGGCTGAAATTCTGCAAATTTCAGCGCCTGGAGAGTAGGTACCTGCGAGGTGATCTGATTGAGGTGTTTAAGGCCTTGAATGGGTTCAGCAACTGAATGCTGATGGGATTCTTCCTCTTGTTCAGACTAAGAACCTAAGGGGGTACAGTTTCAAATTGAGGAAAGATAGTTGTAGAATAGATGTGTGGAAATTTGCCTTTAGCCAGTGGGTAGTTGATTGGTGGAACAGACTTCCATCTTTTGTTGTGGAAGCTAATAGCCTAAATAAATTTAAGGATGAGCTGGACAGGCATTTGGAATGAATGGAGCGGTGAAATGGGAGCATTTTTTTTTTTTTTTTTTGGCTGATGCTGCATGAGCTTGCTTTCTTGCATCATATGCATCTACTAATGCTATTGCTAAAATCAAAACAATGACACGAGGATTCTGCAACGGTGTAAAAACATGCATAAATGAGATTTCCTATTCACCTGGGATCCAGTAGATTCCATTCACCATATATATGTTTGAGTTATAACAAAAGGCATACACTTATAACCAGTGGTGGGAATCAAAAATTTTAAAAACCGGTTCTCTATCACCTTACTCCCCTTTTCAAGGTAAAACAGAAAAATCAAAATTGGCGTAGCTCACTTGGTGTTCGGTGTGAAACGGCCTTTAGGTACCGGTTCGGTGAGTTCGGGAAATTCTGAGAACAGGTTAGGTTTGTGCAAACTGGCTGAATCCCACCACTGCTTATAACTTTTGTGAAACTGTCTGTAATGTTGACCTTTAACTGGAAATGAGTAGAAATTAGGTGCTCACAACCTGTCTTGATCATCCATAGTAATTCCAAAATAGGCTTCATATGCACTGAAAAAATGATGCAACCAGTGATGGTATACTTCACCAGCTTTGGATATATATATAATATCTACAAATAGCAGAATGAGTCCAGTCATTTGTGACCAATTCAAACAACAATTGAAAGCACCAGTTCTATTTAGTACTTTCTTTAACTGTTGTTGTTGGGAGTACCATTGAGCCAAATTAGCTTTTTTGGTAGCTATGGGAAGTACTGGAGCCTGTGAAGAATTTTCCTAGGTCAGCTGTTTTTTCGAAATTTTTTTCAAACCACAAGCATTTCCATGCTATGGCTTGCTAGGTTTAAGGAGTTGAATGTAGTTGTATAATTCTCAGTTGATGCAACATTCAGTTTTGTCTTTGTCATCACTGTTAATGTTTATTGAAAAAAGTGTAAATTGAACAGATGCTAGGACATAAATATCCATAACAATTCTTAAGAATTGTAATAGGGGAAGATTGAAATAGGCAACGGAAAGAGCATACAAAGGTAAACATAAAGAAGTGAAGAAACACTGCCACTGCAAGGGACAGCATTAAAAAGAAGTATCCTAGAAGGATAGTGAAGGTACAAGCTACATATTCTAGGAAAGTCTAGAAATAAGCTGCCAGAAAGGTAAACAGCAGTTTAAACTGTAAGTATTTTTTATCATTTTTATATAAAATTTGTGTAATTTTAAGTATAGCTAAACTTTTCTGATAACTTCAATTTTGTGTACTTTTCACTCCATACTATACTGATGAATGTGGATGAATCCCTTTATATAATTTTTATTCTAACTTATTTTACGAAAAGCTTTTGCACTCTTTGAAAGTGATATAGCTTCAGAGGATGAAATAGTTTTGGTAAGCATTGTGTATTTTCACAAGTGCTTTTCATTGTAATTCTAATTCTATGCAATGTAGTATAAAACATGTGCAACTAATTCTTCCATATGTCATTCTTGCATTATTTTTTGTATACAGTGCAATCACTGTAAAGCTAAACCCACATTAATCTGAACCATATTCTGCTTTTAAAAAAAACATTTTGGTGCTAAATAGAGAGATTGGAATTTTGTTTAAATAGATAACTAGAACTGTAGATAACTAGAACTATCGTGTATGTGTTGCCTGTGTGTGCACAATAATAGAAAGTTTTCCCATGCTGTCAAAGTAATGCTTCAACAGTGCTGTTTGATAAACCTTTTGGCGTAATAGGCAGCCAAATTCCTCTATATCATTATGGAACCCTATTTGAATTTAAATAAACAGTGCAGCATGCTACATAACTAGACCTTTAAATTACATTACAGCTACCAAGAGTCTTCCATGTGATCTTGACAGTTTTTCACCTAATTCATATTAATTACAATATCATAAATCTTTTCCCACCCAATCAACACAATTTGTTCTAATTAATTAAAATATAGTTTTTTGCAACTAGTGTTCTTACCTAATTCAGGTTAACAAATAGTGCAGCATTTGTTCTTCGTAACTAGTTTTTTCACTAAATTCACATAATTTCTTTAATTTAAAAATAGTGTGACATTTCATATAACCAGATCTTACAATCACCTTATTCTTTCCTTCCCATATACTTGAAAACAATGTCCACATTAATTTCAAAACATCTTCAGGATTGCCTTTAAATTGTTCAGTTAATGGAACGTTTTCTGTGTAGCTTTTTTTCCAGCTTGTTTCAATAAACTTGATCATTTTTTGTCCATAAAAATTTTATGTGGAGTGCAGCGTTGTATAATCTGTTATTGGCATTACATCTAATATTAACCCATCAGTACCATGAAAAGGATTGTTCTTCCTCTAATTGCATGGGGGTCTAAGTGACCCCATGCACCTAAATTTGAATAATCAGCAAAAAATAATTCAAAATTGTTAATTTTTCTTATGCCACCTTTATTTTAATCTTTTCTGAATACAAGTATGAAAATTCCAATTTTTATATTAAAAGCATATATTTTTATTTAATTTTTGAAATTGAAACTCTCTTTAGACCCATCAGTGAACAAAATGCAAATTTAAAAAACCGCATGCTTCAACAAATGCCTATGATTGGATCAGAGCTGTGCCGAGGGTGAGTTGAACGAGGCTCTTGCCTGTGGTTAAAAGCTGAAAGGGGTACCAAAAGAAAGATTAAATAATTGCGAACATTTTCAATTTTATGTTTTGATTATTCCAATCCATTTATCATCTTGCTTCTGCAAGACAAAAATCTTTACTGTGCCACTGTACAGATACCGAGCTCTGCACGCCAGCACTATCTGGGGCCCACCATGTTTGTCACCCCACTGGTTGTCATTTTTATAACATCAGTTTTAATTTTTTAATAAAACATGTATCAGAAATGTATTTTAAATAAGTCTTTTTTTTTTTTTTTTTTTTTTTTTTAATTACAATTTTTTTTTTTATATATTTTAGGGAGGGAACAATTTTTCATTCTTGCCTCGGATACTAAAATGGCTCTTCACAGCCCTGTTCATACCTATTCAGTTTTTCATCAAACTGAGCAGAATCATCAACAATTAAATAGCCAACATCAAGTGGACCAATGTGATTAAACCTTTTCCTTCTACTGTTAATATAAGTAAAGAAGTTTTATATTGCTTCCTTTGCCAGAGACTTTTCGTAGTAGTAGTAGTAGAGGCATGTGATGCAAGAAAGCAAGCAAGCAATAACTGAGCATCGTAAAAAAAAAATTTCACACATCCATTCCCTCTAAACATTCGTCCAGTTCCTCCTTGAATTTATTTAAGCTATCAACTTCCACAATAAGAGATGAAAGTTTGTTCCAGCAATCATCTACTCACTGGCTAAAGCCAAATTTCCTCACATCTATTGTATAACTGTCTTTTCTCAATTTGAATTTATGCCCCATCAGGTTCATAATCTGGGCAAGAAGTATCCCACCAGAATTCAGCCTGCTCAACCTATTCAATACCTTATACACCTCAATCAGATCACCTCGCAGGTGCCTAGTCTTCAGATGCTACAATTTGCAGAACTGAAGCCTTTCTTGGTAAGACCACCCTCACCAATCTTGTTGCCCTTCTCTACTTGCTCAAGCAACCGTACATCCTTCCAAGAATGAGGCCTCCAGATCTGTGCAAAGTACTCAAGGCATGGCCTGACCATTGTATTGTACAAAGGGATAATCACCTCCTTTTCTCTACTAGCAAACTTCCTATATATCATTGGCAATATCCCATGACATGCTCTGGCAGCCTGTCTGCACTGCTCAGAAAATTCCTATCTGACTGCACAATTACTCCCAGGTCTTTTTCATTTTCTACCACCCTAAGTGTAGTACCAAACAATTGGTACATTTATCTGGAGTTACTTCTACCCACGTGCAGTACTTTGCATTTGTCATTGTTAAACTTTATTTGTCACTTATCAGCCCATCTGCCCAAATTTTATAGATCCTGATGCAGTAGCACACTGCCATTACTGTCATTAGCAACCCTGGCAACCTTTTTATCGTCTACAAACTTCGACATGTATACTTGCGTGTACACCAATGCTAGGAGTTTAGTAAATAAATTTGATGAATTTGAGGTATTGCTCAAAACATCAAAGACAGATATTGTTGGGATATCAGAGATGTGGTGTCACACAGATATAAGGAATGCAGAACTGGAATTTGGGGAGTACAATGTGTATAGAAAGGATAGACAGGACAGGAGGGGAGGAGGGGTTATGCTATTAGTTAAAAAACACATAAAATCCAAGGAAGTGAAGCCAGTCGACATCGATGGACAGGGCAGTGTCGAGTCAGTTTGGTGTGACATAAGCATAGGTAAATCAAAATTGAGAGTAGGAGTGTGCTATAGGCCTAATGACTCTGATGAGTATAATAAGATACTGTACAGGGAAATAGAATGGGCCAGTAAATCAGAGAGTCTTATAATGGGGGATTTTAATTTCCCAGATATTGACTGGAATTTGTGGGTTGGTCACTCACACACTAGCAAGGCTTTTGTGGATTTATTGGATGATTGTTTTCTACATCAGCATGTTCGGGAGGCAACTAGAGGGAGTAATACTCTTGATTTGATTATCAGCAGTGATTCTTCATGCATTAAGAATCTGCAGATAAATGAACCACTAGGTGGCAGTGATCACAGTGTGCTGAAGTGGGATTTACTGAAAGAGGTAACTACCATCAGGGGTAAAGGGAAGGGTTATTGCTTTCGTAAAGGCGCCTGTGATGGACTGAGACAGTATTTAAATTCTATACAGTGGGACCAACTGATGATGTTACCAACAGCAAATTCAAAATGGGAAGCATTCAAGGAACTAATCTTGGAAGCTACCAGGCTTTACATACCAACCAAGAAATATTGTTCAAGGTTCAGGCCTAAATGGTTGTCAGATGAACTAATGAGACATATGGCACAGAAGAAAAATGCATGGGATACATACAAATTAATGGGTGACATGGAAGCCTATGACAGATATAAGTTGGTCTGTAACCAAGTCACAAAGGAGATTAGGCAGGCAAAGGCAGATTATGAGAAATCCTTGGCAAAAGATGCAAAGAAAAACAGAAAAGAGTTCTTTACCTATTTAAACTCAAGAAGGAAAGGGATGAATCAGATTGGTCCACTGGATGTTGATGGTTCAACAGTTGAGGATCCAGCTCAGGTGGCTAACGATCTAAACGAGTATTTTGCATCTACATTCACACATGAGGAGTTATTCAGGAAGGGGAATGTCGTAGGTGAAGTAAACATTGGCAGTGAGCTAGATGATTTTCTAATAACTGAGAGGAAAGTGGAGGATAAACATAAAAAAGGCACCCGGGGCGGATGGGATCTATCCAGTTATATTAAAGGAGGCAGCAAAGGAAGTAAGCAAACCCCTAGCCATAATTATGAGAGCTTCTTTGGACTCAGGGGAGGTACCCACAGACTGGAGATGTGCAAATGTAACCCCAATTAACAAAGGAGGATCAAAGGCTGACACAAGTAATTATAGACCTGTTAGTTTAACTTCGGTTCCAGGAAAATTAATGGAGGCACTGGTTAAAGAAGCACTGCAGGATCATCTGGACAAGAATTCAGTTATAGCTCAGACACAGCATGGTTTTGTTAAGGGCAGGTCTTGTCTGACCAATTTGATTGGATACTATGATGTAGTCACAAAAGAACTGGATGCAGGGTATAACTTTGATATTATATATTTGGATCTTAGAAAGGCTTTTGATACTGTTGCGCATGGAAGACTGCTGCACAAATTGGAGAAGTGTGGCATTGGAGGCAAATTGCTGCTATGGATAAAGGGATGGTTGAGTGGCAGAAGACAGAGAGTGGTAATCAATGGACACTGCTCAACGTGGACTAATGTTATTAGTGGAGTTCCTCAGGGTTCAGTGTTGGGTCCATTGTTGTTTTCTGTATTTATAAATTAGCATTAGCATTAGTAGAGGCATATGATGTAAGAAAGCAAGCTTATTCAGCATCAGCCAAAAAAAAAAAAAAAAAAAAAAAACAACCACTACTCCCATTTCACCCCTTCGTTTGTTCGAAATACCTGTCCAGCTAAGCCTTAAATTTGTTTAGGCTATCAACTTCAACAACAAGCGATGGAAGTCTATTCCACAAACCAACTGCCTGCTGGCTAAAGGCAAATTTCCGCACATCTATCCGACATCCGTCCTTCCTCAATTTGAATTTATGCCCTCTCAGGTGATTATTCTGAGCAAGAGGAAGAATCCCATTGGCATTGAGCATGCTCAAGCCATTCAAAGCCTTATACACCTCTATCAGATCACCTCGCCGATGCCTAGTCTTCAGGCTCTGTAATTTGCAAAACTTAAGCCTTTCTTCGTAAGAGCAACCCTTTGTTCCATTCACTAATCTTGTTGCCCTTCTCTGTACTCGTTCCAGCAACTCTACATCCTTCTTGAAATGAGGCCTCCAGACCTGTATACAGTACTCAAGGTGTGGCCTGACCAATGCCTTATACAAGGGAATAATCACATCACACAATATCATTTATAAATACAGAAAACAACAATGGACCCAACACTGAACCCTGAGGAACTCCACTAATAACATTAGTCCACGTTGAGCAGTGTCCATTGATTACCACTCTCTGTCTTCTGCCACTCAACTATCCCTTTATCCATAGCAGCAATTTGCCTCCAATGCCACACTTCTCCAATTTGTGCAGCAGTCTTCCATGCGCAACAGTATCAAAAGCCTTTCTAAGATCCAAATATATAATATCAAAGTTATTCCCTGCATCCAGTTCTTTTGTGACTACATCATAGTATCCAATCAAATTGGTCAGACAAGACCTGCCCTTAACAAAACCATGCTGTGTCTGAGCTATAACTGAATTCTTGTCCAGATGATCCTGCAGTGCTTCTTTAACCAGTGACTCCATTAATTTTCCTGGAACCTAAGTTAAACTAACAGGTCTATAGTTTAACTTCGGTTCCAGGAAAATTAATGGAGTCACTGGTTAAAGAAGCACTGCAGGATCATCTGGACAAGAATTCAGTTATAGCTCAGACACAGCATGGTTTTGTTAAGGGCAGGTGTTGTCTGACATGATATTGATGATGGTGTATCAGGCTTAATGTCCAAGTTTGCAGACGATACAAAGGTTGGCAGGGTTGTTAAGGACACTACTGATACTATGCTGCTGCAACAGGATCTGGAAAGGTTGAGCAGATGGGCTGAGAGGTTGCAAATGAAGTTTAACATTGACAAATGTAAAGTACTACATATGGGAAACAGTAACCCCAGATCAACGTATCAACTCTGTGGTACTACGCTGACAGTGGTAGAGAATGAAAAGACCTGGGGGTAATTGTGCAGGCAGATATGAAGTTCTCTGAGCAGTGCAGACGAGCTGCAAGAGTAGCTCATGGTGTCTTGTCAATGATATACAAGAATTTTTCTAGCAGGGACACGGATGTGGTTATTCCCTTGTATAAGGCATTGGTCAGGCCACACCTTGAGTACTGTATACAGGTCTGGAGGCCTCATTTCAAGAAGGATGTAGAGCTGCTGGAACGAGTACAGAGAAGGGCAACAAGATTAGTGAATGGAACAAAGGGTTGCTCTTACGAAGAAAGGCTTAAGTTTTGCAAATTACAGAGCCTGGAGACTAGGCATCGGCGAGGTGATCTGATAGAGGTGTATAAGGCTTTGAATGGCTTGAGCATGCTCAATGCCGATGGGATTCTTCCTCTTGCTCAGAATAATCACCTGAGAGGGCATAAATTCAAATTGAGGAAGGACGGATGTCGGATAGATGTGCGGAAATTTGCCTTTAGCCAGCGGGCAGTTGGTTTGTGGAATAGACTCCCATCGCTTGTTGTTGAAGTTGATAGCCTAAACAAATTTAAGGCTCAGCTGGACAGGTATTTCGAATGAACGGAGGGGTGAAATGGGAGTAGTGGTTTTTTTTTTTTTTTTTGGCTGATGCTGAATAAGCTTGCTTTCTTGCATCATATGCCTCTACTAATGCTAATGCTAATTAAACCTAATATACCTTCATCAATATCATACAAAACAACAGTGAGCCCAACACCAAACCCTGTGGGACTCCACTAATAACATTAGTCCACTAAGAGCAGCACCCATTGATTACCACTCTGTCTTCTCCCACTAAACCACTCTCTTATCCATTGTAGCAACTTACCCTCAATACCATACTTCTCCAGTGTGTACAGTAGTCTTCCATGTACAACAGTGTCAAAAGCTTTCCTGAAATCCAAGTATATGATATCAAAATTATTTTTTGCATCCAGTTCTTTTGTAACCACATCATAGTATCCAATAAAATTTGTTAGACAAGACTTTCACTTAACAAACTCATGCTGTGTCTGAATTATTACTGCAGTCTTGTCTAGATTATCTTTCAGTGCATCCTTAACCAGTGACTCTATTATTTTTACCAGAACAGGAGTTAAAAAGTCTGCAATTACTCGTGTCACCCTTAGATTCCTTTTGTGAACTGGGGATACATTTGCACATTTCCTGTCCATGGGGACTTCCCCTGAGTCCAAGAATGCTCTCATAATTATGATAAGGGTTTGCTTACTTCCTTTGCTGCCAGCTTTAATATAACTGGATAGATCCCATCCACCCCAGGTGCCTTTCTTAGGTTTAACTTCAACCATTTCTCCTCCACTTTGCTCTCATTTATTACAAAATCATTAAGCACCTTGTTACAGTTTGATAAACTTCTGGCATTTTCCTCCCTTAATAACTGCTCATGTGTGAATGTAGATGCAGAATATTCATTCAGGTTATCAGCTATCTGATCAGGATCACAACAGCCTAACCATTAATATCAAATGGACCAATCTGATTCATCCCCTTCCTTCTACAGGTTATATTACTTAAGAAGTCTTTGCCGGTTTTCTTAGCATTCTTTGCCAAAGATTTGCCGTAATCTGCCTTCGTTTGTCTAACCTCCTTTGTGACTTGATTACAGACTAGCTTATATCTGTCATAGGCATCTGTGTCACCTGATATTTCATATGCATCCCATGCATTTTTCTTCTCTGCCACGAGTCTCATTAGTTCATCTGACATCCATTTAAGCCGAAACCTTGAACGGTATTTCTTAATCAGTATGAAAAGCCTAGTAACTTCCATGATTACTTCCTTGATTGCTTCCCATTTAGAATTTGTTGCTAGTAACATCATCAGTTGGTTCGACTGTATACAATTTAAAAACTTCTGATACCACTGTAGTCACCTTTACGGAAGCAAAAACCCTTCTCTTTACCCCTGATGGTAATAATATCTTTAAGTAAATCATCAGTACACTGTGATCACTGTCACCCAATGGTTCCTTTATCTGCAAATTCTTACAAATAATCACTACTGATAACCAGATCAAGAGTATTACACTCTCTGGTTGCCTCTCTGATGTCTTGCTGTAGAAAACAATCATCCAATAAATCCAATTGTTATTAGACAATCTGATTTATTTGGCCCACTCTTTCTCTGTACATTTGTTCATTGTACTCAGAGTTATTAGGCCCATGACACACTCCTACTCTCATTTTTGCTTTCCCAGTGCTTGCATCACACCAAACTGACTGAACATTGCACTGACCATCTATGTCAACTGGATGCACTTCCATAGATTTTGTGTTTCTTAACTAACAACATAACCCCTCCTCCCTTCATATCCTGTCTATCCTTTCTGTACACATTGTACTCCCCAATTTCCAATTCTGCACTGCTTATATCAGTGTAACACCATGTCTCTGATATTCCAACAATATATGCCTTTAATGTCTTGACCAGTACTCCAGATTCATTAAATTTATTTTCAATACTCCTAGCATTTGTATACATGCACCTATTCTTATTCTTAGTTACCCTAACACAGCAATGTATTTATTTGTTCCATGATGACTCCCACCAGTCATAATCTACCTAGCATGCCTACCCTCTTTTGTGGCTTGAATACAGACTGGTTTATACCTAATCATATCACCTCATAAATTATATTCATCAGATGCATTTTGCTTCTCTGCCACAAGTTTCAGCTGACATCCATTGAGGTCCATGTCTTGAACAGTACTTTTTTGTTGGTAAAACTCTTTCTTTTTTGCTATGAAAAGCCTAGTATTTTCTGCTGTTACTTCCCCGAATGCTTTCCATTTAGAATTTTCTGTTGCTGTTATTATAAGGCCCATAAAACACTCCCACTCTCATTTTCATTTTTCCCGTGCGTATGTCACACCAAATTGACTGAACATTACATTGGCTACTCATATTGACTGCACATCCCACCTTAGGTTTAATATGCTTCTTAACTAAATACATAACCCCACCATCCTGTCCTTTCTATACATTGACCCAGTACTCAGGTTGCCCAGTCCTGAATATCACACTACCTTAACTACAGGCCTTTTCCACTGGCTGTCGGGATTTTGTTCATTGTGAACAGACAGTGGAAAAGAGCCGTAGTTAAGGTAGTGTGGTTTTCAGGACCAGGAAACCTGAGTAAGTACTGGTTCAATGTATCCACTGGTTTTGCACTACTTCCATTGGAAGAACTAATATACAGGAAACCGGACTAGCACTGGGCAGCAGTTGTCCAGGTGATAGCTGCTCCCTGGTGGAAAGAGGCCTGCCACTCACAACACATACACCAGAACTTTCATTAACACTACATATATATTCATTAACCACATGTTGGGCCCATTTTACTGAGTTTCTGTATTTGATCACAGTGACACTAGATGGACATGGTCTGCGAGACACCATAGACAGGGAACACATACATGTATACATTATACTCCCCAAATTCAAATTCTGCATTCTTTGTGTTAAGTGACACCATGTCTCCAATATCTGCACTTCATTAGCATTAGTAGAGGCATATGATGCAAGAAAGCAAGCTTATACAGAGCCAAAAAAAAAAAACCACTTCCACTTCACCTCTCTGTTCGTTCGAAATACCTGTCCAGCTGAGCCTTAAATTTATTTAGGCTATCAACTTCGACAACAAGGGATGGAAGTCTGTTCCACCAACCAACTACCCGCTGACTAAAGGCAAATTTCTGCACATCTATCCTACGTATGTCTTTCCTCAAATTTGAATTTATGTCCTCTCAGGTGATCATTCTGAACAAGAAGAAGAATCTCATCAGCATTGAGCATGCTCAAACCATTCAAGGCTTTATACACCTCTATCAGAACACCTCGCCGGTGCCTAGTCTCCAGACACTGTAATTTGCAAAACTTAAGCCTTTCTTCGTAAGAGCAACCCTTTGTTCCATTCACTAATCTTGTTGCCTTTCTCTGTACTCATTCAAGCAGCTCTACATCCTTCTTGAAATGAGGCCTCCAGACCTGTATACAATACTCAAGGTGTGGTTTGACCATTGCCTTATACAAGGGAATAATCACCTCCTTATCCCTGCTAGAAAAATTCCTGTATATAATTCACAAGACACCATGAGCTACTCTTGCGGCCCGTCTGCACTGCTTAGAAAACTTCATATCTCCTTGCACAATTATCCCCAGGTCCTTTTCATTCTCTACCACTGTCAGTGTAGTACTACAGAGTTGATACGTTGCTCTGGGGCTGCTGTTTCCCATATGTAATACTTTACATTTGTTAATGTTACACTTCATTTGCCACCTCTCAGACCATTTGCTCAACCGTTCCAGATCCTGTTGCAGCAGCATAGCGTCAGTAGTGCCCTTAACAACCCTGCCAACCTTTGTATCGTCTGCAAACTTGGACATTAAGCTTGGTATACCATCATCAATATTATTTATAAATACAGAAAACAATAATGGACCCAACACTGAACTCTGAGGGACTCCACTAATAACATTAGTCCACAATGAGCAGTGTCCATTGATTACCACTCTCTGTCGTCTCCCGCTCAACCACTACTTTATCCATAGCAGCAATTTGCCTCCAATGCCACACTGCTCCAATTTGTGCAGCAGTCTTCCATGTGCAACAGTTATCAAAAGCCTTTCTAAGATCCAAGTATATAATATCAAAGTTATTCCCTGCATCCAGCTCTTTTGTGACTGCATCATAGTATCCAATCAAATTGGTCAGGCAAGACTTCCCCTTAACAAAACCATGCTGTGTCCGAGCTATAACTGAAATCTTGTCTAGATGATCCTGCAGTGCTTCTTTAACCAGTGTCTCCATTAATTTTCCTGGAACAGAAGTTAAACTCACAGGTCTATAATTACTTGGGTCAGCCTTTCATCCTCCTTTGTGAATTGAGGTCACATTTGCCCATCTCCAGTCTATGGTACCTCCCCTGAGTCCAAGGAAGCTCTCATAATTATGGTTAAGATTTTGCTTACTTCCTTCGCTGCCTCCTTTAATATAACTGGATAGATCCCATCCACCCCAGGTACCTTTCTTGTGTTTATCTTCAACAATTTCTCCTCCACTTTACTCTCAGTTATTACAAGATTATCTAGCTTACTGCCAGAGTTGAATACACCTCTGGCATTCCCCTCGCTGAATAACTCGTCATGTGTGAATGTTGATGCAAAATATTCATTCAGTTTGTTAGCTACCTGAGCAGGATCATTAACAGTTGAACCATCGATATCAAGTGGACCAATCTGATTCATCCCCTTCCTTCTAGAGTTTACATAAGTAAAGAACTCTATGCTGTTTTTCTTTGCATCCTTTGCCAAAGATTTCTCATAATCTGCCTTTGCCTGCCTAACCTCCTTTGTGACTTAGTTACAGACCAGCTTATATCTATCATAGGTTTCTGTGTCACGTGTTAATTTATATGTATCCCATGCATTTTTCTTCTCTGCCATGTATCTCATTAGTTCATCTGACATCCATTTAGGCCTGAACCTTGAAAAATATTTCTTAGTTGGGATGTAAAGCCTAGTAGCTTCCAAGATAAGTTCTTTGAATGTTTTCCATTTTGAATTTGCTGTTGGTAACATCATCAGTTGGTCTCACCATATAGAATTTAAATACTGTCTCAGACCACTGTAGTCGCCTTTACGAAAGCAAAAACCCTTCCCTTTACCCCTAATAATGGTAGTTACCTCTTTGAGTAAATCCCACTTCTGCACACTGTTATCACTGCCACCTAGTGGTTCCTTTATCTGCAGATTCTTAATGCATGAAGAATCACTACTGATAATCAGATCAAGAGTATTACTCCCTCTAGTTGCCTCCCAAACATGCTGATGTAGAAAACAATCATCCAATAAATCAACAAAAGCCTTGCTAGTGTTGTGAGTGACCAACCCACAAATTCCAGTCAATATCTGGGAAATTAAAATCCCCTATTATAAGACTCTCTGATTTACTGGCCCACTCTGTTTTCCGGTACAGTTTCTTATTATACTCATCAGAGTCATTACGCCTATATCACACTCCTACTCTCAATTTTGATCTCCCAATGCTTATGTCACACCAAACTGATTCGATACTGCACTGTCTAGCGATGTTGACTGGATTCGCTTTCTTAGATTTTATGTGTTTCTTAACTAGTAGCATAATCCCTTCTCCCTTCCTACCCTGTCTATCCTTTCTGTACACATTGTACTCCCCAAATTCCAGTTCTCTATTCCTCATATCTGTGTGACACCACATCTCTGATATCCCAACAGTATCTGCCTTTGATGTTTTGAGCAATACCTCAAATTCATCAAATTTATTTACCAAACTCCTAGCATTGGTGTACATGCACCTGTTCCTATTCTTAGCTACCCTAACACAACCAACGTGTTTACTTGTACTGCAATGACTCCCAGCAGTCTCTGAAATACGCTACATCTTGTTTTCCAGGATACTGCTGATTCCAATAGAAGTAGTGCAAGAATCACTCTCACCTCTGCCAGTGGCTACTGTTAATCTATTAGTAGAGAGTGGCGCCTCCGTAGCCAGGTGGGAAGGAGCAGCAGTGCGTAGCACACGCTTCTTGATTAGACCGGGGTTCGAGCCCGTCACCACCAAATACGGAGGATGCGGAAAGGTCAGGGAATGACCACCGCATATCCCGGAGCAATATGGCCTTAGTTGCTAATGCTCCTAAAAACCAAACAACAATAATCTATTAGTCCTTGGGTCTCCCCCCCAAACTAGCATTTTTCTGACACACCTAACACTGCCACGATAGCATCAGCAAATATTCTTGCACCCTTTCTATTTAAGTGTATCCCATCCCTGTAGAAGCAGTCTCTCCTGTTAACATGAGGAGTTATTCAGGGAGGAGAAAGCCAGAGGTAAACTAAACTTTGGCAGTGAGCTAGATGATTTTTTAATAACTGAGAGAAAATTGGAGGAGAAATTGTTGAAGATAAACATAAGAAAGGCACCTGGGGTGGATGAGATCTATCCAGTTATATTAAAGGAGGCAGCAAAGGAAGTAAGCATAGCCATAATCATGGTAGCTTCTTTGGACTCAGAGGAGGTACACATGGACTGAAGATGTGCAAATGTGAGTCCAATTCACAATAGAGGACCAAAGAGCGACACAAGTATTTATAGACCTGTTAGTTTAACTTCTGTTCCAGGAAAATTAATGAGGCACTGGTTAAAGAAGCACTACAAGATCATATAGACAAGACTTTAGTTATAGCTCAGACAGAGCATGAGTTTGTTAAGGGGAAGTCATGTTGGACCAATTTGATTGGATACTATGATGTGGTCACAAAGCGACTGGATGCAGAGAATAGCTCTGATATCATATATTTGGATCAAAGAAAGGCTTTTGATACTGTTGCACATGGAAGGCTACTGCACAAATTGGAGCAGTGTGGCATTGGAAGCAAATTGCTGCTATGGATAAAAGGATCGTTGAGTGGGAGAAGACAGAGTGGAAACCGATGGACACTGCTGTTCGTGGACTAATGTTAGTAGTGGAGTCCCTCATGGTTCAGTGTTGAGTCCATTGTTGTTTTCTGTATTTATAAATGATATTGATGATGTTATATTAGGCTTAATGTCCAAGTTTGCAGACGATACAAAGGTCGGCAGGCAGGGTTGTTAATGACACTGATGACAGTACACTGCTGCAACAGGATCTAGACAATTTGAGCAGATGGGCTGAGAGGTGGCAAATGAAGTTTAACATTGACAATTGTAAAGTACTACATATGGGAAGCAGTAACCTCAGAGCAACATATCAACTCTGTGGTACTAAACTGACAGTGGTAGAGAATGAAAAGGACCTGGGGGTAATTGATTGTGCATGCAGATATGAAGTTTTCTGAGCAGTGCAAATGGTCCGCAAGAGTAGCTCATGGTGTCTTGTCAATGATACATAGGAATTTTTCTAGCAGGGATAAGGAGGTGATTATCCCCTTGTATATATATATATATATATATTTATTTTTTATTTTTTTATTTTATTTTAATTGTTGGCGCCTCTGCTTCTGCGGCCATAATGCACCTCCCAAAGTTTTTGCATTTTACTCTGATCCAAGCCCGAGGTTGGATTCGAACCCGCGACCTTTGGGTTGCCAGACAAGCACTTTACCCACCTGGCTAGCCTGGTCGGCTTCGCTTGTATAAGGTGATGGTGAGGCCAAACCTTGAGTACTGTATACAGGTCTGGAGGCCTGATTTTAAGAAGGATGTAGAGTGTCGGAACGAGTACAGAGAATGGCAACAAGATTAATGAAGGGAACAAAGGGTTGCTCTTATGAAGAAAGTCTTAAATTTTGCAGATTACAGTGTTTGGAGACTAGGCACCTGCAAGGTGATCTGATTGAGGTGTATAAAGTCTTGAATGGTTTGAGCATGCTGAATGCTGATGGGATTCTTCCTCTTGCTCAGAATAATCACCTAAGCATAAATTCAAATTGAGAAAAGACAGTTGTAGAATAGATGTGTCGAAGTTTGCCCTTAGTCAGTAGTAGTTGATTGGTGGAACAGACTTCCATCTTTTGTTGTGGAAGTTGATAGCCCAAATAAATTTAAGGCTGTGCTGGATAGGTATTTAGAATGAACAGAGGGGTGAAATTGGAAGTTTTTTTTTTTTTTTTTTTGGCTGATGCTGCATAAGCTTGCTTTTTTGCATTGTATGCCTCTATAATGCTAATGTTGGTGTAGAAAACAGTCATCCAATAAATCCACAAAAGTTTTGCTAGTGTGCGAGTGACCAAACCGTAAGTTACAGTTAATATCTGGAAAGTTAAAGTCCCCCATTATAAAATATTCTGATTTACTGGCCCACTCTATTTCTTTGCATAATTGCTCATTATACTGATCATATTCATTAGGCCCATAATATACACCTACTCTCATTTTCCTTTTCCTAGCACTTATGTTACACCACACTGCCTCAATATCGCATCGTCCACCAATGTCAGTTGGATGCACTTCCGTAGATTTTGTTTCTTAACTAACAGCATAACCCCTCCTCCCTTCCTGTCCTATTTATCCTTTTTGTACACATTGTACTACCCAAATTCCAATTCTGTACTGCTTATACCTATGTGACGCCACGTCTCTGTGGTGTCACATAGTGTAGATAAACCAACAATATCCGCCTTTGTTGTTTTCACCGTCACTTCAAACTCATCAATTTTATTTACTATACTTCTAGCATTGGTGTGCATGCAAGTGTACAAGCACCTGTTCCTACTCTTAGTTACCCTAACAGCCCATGTATTTACTTGTTTCACTATGACTCCCAGCAGTCCTCGAAATCCCCAGCAACTTGCTTTCCAGGCTGCTGGTCATTCCAATAGAAGCAGTGCAAGAATCACTTTTGCCCCTTCCTGCAGCCACTGTTAATCTTTTAGTCTGGGAATCCCCCCCCCCAGCTAGCAGTTTTCTGACCCACCTAATGCTGCCTCAATAGCATCAGCAAATATTCTTGCACCTTTTCTGTTTAAGTGTACCCCCCTCCCTCTGGAAGCAGTCTCCCCAGTTAACAAGCACAGACCACACTGAAAAAAAATTCTACCCACGAGCCTTGCACAATCTCTTCAGGGCAGAATTGATTGACAAGGCTGTCACCATATACTCCCTCCTATCATGTCTGGGCAGAATTGCGGACACTTTCAAATTCAACCCTAGGTCGCAACTTTTTTTTTCAACATTGACCTATACTTGCTCATTAAATCTGCAGGCCTCTTACTCTTTAGATCATTAGTGCCAACTTGTACAACAATATCACCTTTTGTGCCCTTAAAAGATGATATCTACTCTACATCATCAACTTTTACCCCTATCAGACATACCCTGGTCCTGTTCCGCCTATTGTTTTTGCATAATATATTCCCCTTCCTGACAATAAAGTCACCAATGATAACTAGTTCCTGTAGGACCTATGTACCCATGTACAAGTATTTACTTGTTCCTTGATGAACCCCAATAGAAGCAGTGCAAGAATCACTTTCAATCTGTCTGTGGCTCTAGCTAATCTATTAGTCTGTGTATTCTACCAAGCTAGCAGTTTTCCTACCCACGTAGGACTGCCTCATGGTTGGCACATTATATCCTAGGTTGCTGTTGTGCCAGTATCAAATCAAATCAAATAAAATCAAACTTAGGACCTTGATAGTTTTGCACTCTTCTATTTAAGTGCATCCCATCCTTGTAAAAACAGTCCTCTCCTGTTAACAAGCACAGACCACGCTGGGAAAAATTCTACCCTACAAGTCTCTCCCTCCTGTCTTGTTTGGACAGAATTGCAGACACTTTCAGATTTAATCCTAACTCATGACTTTTTCCCAATGTTGCCCTGTACTTTTATGCAGATCTCCGGATCTTCTGCCCTTAATGTCATTGCCAGCATGTATAGCAACATCACCTTTCATGACCTTAAAAATGTTATATGCTCTACAACATTATTTACTTTTGCTCCTGGCAGATGCACCCTGGTCCTATTCCACCTATCCTTTTTGTGCACAATATATTTTCCATTCCTCCGACAATAACTACCACTTGTGGGACCGGGACATTATGGGATTTCTTTTGTTGCCTTGTTCACAAATGTAAGCTCTGATTCGAGTTGGGCAGCTACATTTTAATAACTTCTATGGCATGCCCTCCAATTCTTCATGCTCTCATTAAATGCCTACTAGAACAATGAGTTTGCGTTTAATTTCTTCAGAATATTTACTGAATAAATAGTTATTGTTGGATATAGGCTTGGGATTTTTCTTATAAATCTTCAAAGGGCTACATAGAATCAGAGGTGAAACTATAAAATCCGGCCCCCCATTCCAGAATTGGCAACCCCACCAAACGATGTTTAAGTGATTTTAACAGCCATATCAAGTCAGACCCGCCTTCTTCGCGTTAGCGATATGGTAGTTTCGCCACTGCTTAAATAAATTCCGCTACTCTAATTTTTCCTCGTGTCGTTTGGTAACCTCCCTCAGGATACGTTCACCGATTGCTTTTGAAATGAAAATTTTTAATAATTGGAACGCCGTTAGATTTGTTCCAACGCAAATCGACCATTGGTATTGGCTTAAAACGGCAAAGATTGCTTCCCAACCATATATTTATGGTTATAAAGGCTTCTAAGAAACAAAGCGATGGGTGGCTTTTATCAAACTACAAGCTGAAGGATGTATGGAACAATTGTTTTGCACAGGCCCTTTTTATAGGCCTCGCCACATCCTATAATTATGCCTATACAATAGTGCAAATTGCATTACTTATAAATATTTCTGGAGTTGTGTGAACATTGTTTTATTAATTCAAAAATTCAGAAGTATACTTCCACGATCTCGTTAATCGTCGGCATTTATGTATTGTGCATTTCGTTTCGCTGAATAAGGATATTTTGGAATATTTTAACAACTAGAACGATGTTGAAAGGTTTTTTTTTTTTTTTTTTTTTTAACAACTTCAACGCTTTGGGCTTAATTTTATAACAACTGGAACGGCGCCGTTTCTGGTTATCCCGACCGAACTTTAAACGCAGAAATTCACTGATTGGTCAGGTTTATATTAAGCATACAATGATTAAAGCGTGTCAGTTGGATTTCAAATAAATTGTAAATGCCAATATTTTGTGTTATTAAATTTGATTTTTTATGAGTGTTATTTATTTATTTTTAATATATAGTGCATTGTTTTTCTAATCCTTAGAGAGTGCCGTATGTTTAGAGCATTGTGGTTGGTTACTGTTTCCTTGGCCGTGGAGAATAGCATTTGGTTTCACTTTCTGTTTACAAAACAAATTTTTTATTATTAATTTTACGATCAAACCCAAATCAGCATCACGTGTTAGTTGCATAACGAAACCGATATTAATGAAAATGAAATCAATACCTTTATTCAAAGAGCATTTGGATGAGCTGTAGCTTTTTTGACTACAGACAGTCAGAAAAGTAGCTTTAAAGTGTGTTAAAGGTATGAATAATGTTTAATAACTCATTCTATTATTATTATTATTTGTTGTTAATTGCTGCCAGATATTTATTTGATATATATTTATTAATTTTGAGTAGTTATAGTATAGCATTGTAAAGTCTTTGGGGATTGATTATATATAATGCATTCCTCATTGTAATGTGACATCCAATAATCCTGAGTCCAATATTCAGTTATAAATACAATATTTATATTGTATTTAAATATATAATTTAACTGTGATTAGGCTGCAAATAAAAAAGAAATGTAAGAATAAATAAAGCTCTTGAAATATGATAATGTGCAGAGTTTTAAAACTACCCAAAAACATTTATAGAAACATGGAATAATTTAAGGCAGATGTTTAATTAATATCAATATCAATGCAAAGGGTGTCATTTCACCTTTTTCATTTTGTTTTTAAAAACTACACCAAGTTGTTAATGTGGAGCACAATTATGAGTTACTCTGTGGTTTCCTAGCAGTATTAGCTTAATTTCAAAAGGGAAAATGTAGGGGGGATAATAATCTTTAAACAGAGCAAATGCTCTGTTTAAAGATTATTTTATTTTTAAAATAATAATCATAGTAAGCTAATATTAAAAGTTATCCGAAACAGTACATTTCAAACTGTGTATTGCTATATTTATCTGTCTCTGATTAACTGAAGTAGAACTGAAAAAAAAAATATATATATCAAAAGGTGCCATTACTAAGAAAAGGCTTTAGTTCTACAAATTACAACATCTGGAGACTAGGCACTTGTGAGGTGATCTTATTGAGATGCTTCAGGCTTTGAATGGACTGAGTAAATGCAAGGCTGATGGCATTCTACCTCTTGCTCAGATTGCACATGTGAGGGGGCATAAATTCAAATTGAGGAAGGATAGTTGAAGAGTAGATATGTGGAAATTTGTTTTCAGTTAGTGAGTGAGTAGTTGATTGTTAGAACAAACTTCCATCTGTTGTTATGAATGTCATTAGCTTGAATAAATTCAAGGAAGAACTAGACAGACTGTTGAGGGGATGGACAGGTGATGTTGATTTTTTTTTTTTTTTTTGTTGTTGTTGTTAATTCCATATAAGCTTGCTTTCTTGTATCATTTGCCACTACTAATATTAATACTATTTTTCAATTTAATACTTCTGTGCATATCTTGAGAATACTGGTATTTTTTATTTTAAATTTTATAATTTTATTAAACTTGTTAGATCTATATAGAGTAAAAATAAAGTTATATATAAAGTTATAAAAATTTATGACTTTCACTTTTCTTCTGTTTTTAAATTGTGTAATTGTCTGTCATCAGTGGATTTTGATTAGTAGAATGTTAAAAAATTTTAAAACAGGCTCAATGTTGTTGTTACTAGGCCGATAACCTGAGATAAGCAGTAGTTTTATAGAAATTTCTGTGCCTACATTAGAGTAAACATCTTTGCTGATTGTTTTTCCCTCCTGAAGTATAAGCAGATTTATGTCAAGGTCACTGGTACTGTCTAAATAAAATTCTGTTAAACATTTAAAGGGGAGGACTTTTTTGCTTAATGCTATCAAGTAAATGATTGGGGTATATAAGATTATAAAGCACATCATGTGTTATTGCATATTTTGTAACTAAGAGCTTTGATACTTTTGCATATGTAATACAGTTCTGAAATAACTTCTTGAATTAAAATATTTAAAATACAGGCAACCCCTGTATAACCTGGTACTTCTACAACACCGTTTCGCTCTAACACAATTGATAAATTGTAGCAATCCTTCCATAACACAGTACTTATATATTATGGTTTCGTGCTAACACGGTTAGAGAATTACGACAAATCTTGCATAACACAGTATTTTTGAGCTTTTGTGCAGGGGAACCCTTCTGTTATGTTGGATGTAATTTTTCAAAATTTCCATTCTTTTTGTGAATCCCCACTGTTGACTCGCTAGTCATTATGCAAAAAAAATTATTGGGAAATCCCTGTGTTAGGTTCTATGCTATTGAACTTATCCTTGTTTGAAACCATAAAAATTTGACTTGGAAGCGTGAAGTTTGTTTTGTAAGGTTATTTTGGTTTTTATTTGATTGTTTATAAATTTTTACTGGTATGTGTTACTAAACTTTGTTCTTAAGAACCGTATTGAAATAATTCCTTTGTTGTGAATTAAATTCCAGCCTAAGGAAAGTAAAAAAGCACCACTCAAAAGAAACTTATTTCTCCAGAATCAAAGATACAAATTTTGGAACATCTTAAAGGGGAAAGCTATCATACATTGCAAAAAGTTTAAATTTAAATGAGGCAACAATCCAGACCATAAAAAAAAATGAACAGAAAATTAGAACTGCTGTAGGATCTTTCACAAATATGACAGCTCGTCCCCAAGCACTAATAATTGAGAAAATGGAAAAAACACTCAGTATTTGGATATTACTATTTTTTTTTTTTAATAAAAATTAAATTTTCGATAGTTATATAAAAAAAAAAAAGGTGTATTTTTTTTTAGCTTTTGGAGCATAACCCCCCCTTTTGTACTGATTCTTATTCTATATAACATGGTTTTGCACTACACAAGATTTTATAGGAACCTAACTACCATGTTATATGAGGGTTACCTGTGATATATATATTTGGTATTTCAATAATTATGATCGTTTTATAAGCTAATTTTTGTAAATTATCAAGAATTTATGGCATATTAAGGCATGTAATATGTAATAATATTTGTATAAATAATTTTTAATAATTTATAAATATTTTTATAGTGGCATACACTTTAAATATAAGCCATATACTTCTCCATTGAAGCAGTGTCTTTTAGATAGAATAATGCAATACCAAGGCAAATTGTGGTGAAGGGCCTCCACAGTAAAAGATCATGCACTAACTTGCAAACCCATTTTGTTCATAGCTAGGTACAAGAAGAGACTATGCCCAATGTGTACTTTATATTTTTTTTATTGAATAGGTTTACATTTTTAGTTACTTCTGTTTATTAATTTAATCTTAATTGCCATTATCATCATGCATATCAAGAATTTAGGTCACTTTTGCCTTTTTTTTTTCTTGACTTTCATTGCTGATGCCACTTCATGGCAACCTCAGGTTTAATCCTGCCATTTTGAAGACACCAGTTGGCACACTATATAATCTTTGATTAACAAACATTAATTTATCAGTTCTACTATAGTCAGAACATTTTTTTTTTTTTTTTTTTTTTTACTAGAAAAGCTTTTGTCATATCACTTCCAGTTGTAATATTTTTTGTTAAAATTGATTGTGTTTTATTAAAAAAATTAACACTTCAAACTGTCATCATCAAAAATTAAATGATGTCTGGGAAAAACAAATCTCCATAAGGAAGATATGGAAGAATTATACAGTATATGAAAACACAACAGAAATAGATCCTTTTGGATTTGGCATGAGAAAGCATTTCTAGTAACATTCAAATTGTAGTCTCAATTTATTATTAATCTGTGGACACTGTAAATTGCCAAAAATTTCTTGCTAGTAATCAAGGTTGAACTGGAATGGGAAGATACTAAAGATAATTTCTGGGAAGCTTGCCAAGGTCATTAACACATCTACTCATAGATCCAAAGAAAACTACTTTTATTTTCTACGGCAACTTTTCTCTCCATTTCAACCATGTGACTGATCCTCTGACACTGCCATAAGTGCACAAGACAGAATTATGATTTGACATCACAATTATGCTACATAATTCATTCAGCAATGAAAGTGTTAAATTTATTGTGTTAATTTCTTGAGTGGTTGACCATGTCTCCTGCTTTGACTTGTAGTTTAGAAAATATCTAGAACATCTGTCATATTCCATTCTTTCAACATATGCAATACATTTTTGTGTGTGGTCCTTTATTTTCTAAAATTTCTTAATTCCCTTTCCATCTAGCAATGCATATTTTGCTATTGGTTGGCTCCATGAATCTCATTTCAGCTAATGTTAATCTTTTGGTAATCTTTCTATTTTAGAATCCAAATTTTGTATCAATATAATAACATGATAGTTATTATACCTGCAATTTAAGCAGCTATAATTTATTTATTTTTATTATTATTATAAATGTCACAGGAAGCAATTTTTTTTTTTTTATTTACAGTGGTACCTCGACATAAGAGTTTAATTCGTTCCGTAACCTTGCTCGTATGTCAAATTGCTCGTATCTCAAAGCAATTTTCCCCATTGAAATTAATTGAAATGCCATTAATCCGTTCCAGCTCCCAAAAAACCACCTCAGTTGTTTTTGTTAAGTGTTTTTGAATAAGAAAAATGTACTGTATTTACAAGAAGAAACATTTATTTATAAATAACAAATACATATTCTATAGAAACATAATAAAAGAAAAGGTGAAGTGCTTACGGAAGTGTATAATTTTCGTCATTGGTCTTCGCTTTTTTTGTCACGCTTTGCTCATTTTCACCTGCAGATCGTTTAAAAAAACTGTCCAAGGAGGTTTGTTTCTTCCTCCCTTTCAGGATATTGCGGAAATGTGTTAGGCAAGTTTCGTTGAACAACTCCGATGCACGACCAGTTGCAACTTTTTCGGGGTGATTTTTATCCACGAACTCTACAACTTTCTCCCACATTCCCAAGATCTCCTTTATATTTCTTGTAGAGATAACCTTCTCCATCTCTGGCTCCTCTTCAAAACTAATTTTTCGTTGAACCACCATATGCTGCTGCGAATGTAGATCGTGTAACTCCTCGGTTGTCAACTCCTGAGTCTGTTCCTCGACAAGTTCATTCACATCTCTCTCATCCACCTCCAGACCCATGGATTTTCCCAGAGAAACAATCTCCTCTACCACTGACACTTCGGGTTCCAATCCTTCAAAAGCCCTTTCAGCTACAGCCTCAGGCCACAGCTTCTTCCATGCAGATATTAAGGTCCTCATTGTAACACCCAGCCAGGCCTGATCAATAATTCTTAGGCATATCACGATGTTAAAGTGGTCCTTCCAGAACTCTCGAAGGGTAAGGTTTGTGTTCTCCGTCACTTCAAAGCAGCGCCGAAAAATGTGCTTGGTGTACAACTTCTTAAAATTAGAAATCACCTGCTGATCCATGGGCTGCAGGATAGGAGTGGTGTTGGGTGGTAGGTAGAGAACCTTTATAAACTTGAACTCTTCGAGTAAATCAACTTCGAGATTTGTTGGGTGAGCAGGGGCATTGTCGAGGACGAGAAGGACTTGCATGGGTAGGTTGTTTTCCTGTAGATATTTTTTAACAGAAGGGCCAAACACCAGGTTTATCCACTCCACAAAGAATTTCCTGGTGACCCACGCCTTTGGATTTGCCCTCCACATAATTTGTAGTTTTTCTTTTAAAATCTTATGTGACTTAAAGGCTCTGGGATTTTCCGAATGGTATACTAGCAGAGGCTTGATTTTGCAGTCGCCACTCGCATTGGCGCAAAGTGCTAGAGTTAATCTATCCTTCATGGGTTTGTGACCTGGCATCATCTTCTCCTCTGCCGTTATGTAAGTCCTATTCGGCATCCTTTTCCAGAAAAGCCCTGTCTCGTCACAGTTGAAGACTTGCTGAGGGATGTATCCTTTGGCTTCTATCAGTTCAGAAAACGTTTTGATGTAAACCTCAGCTGCCTTCACATCCGAACTTGCTGCCTCACCATGCCTGACGACGGAGTGAATGCCGGTCCTTTTCCTAAAGTTGTCAAACCAGCCCCGACTGGCTTTAAACGAGTCTTCCGATTCCTCATTTGTGGAAGTGTGTGGGATCTGCTTCAGCAAATCACCGTAAATCGCTCGTGCCTTCTCACATATGATACTTTGTGTTAAGAATCCTCCTTGAAGCTGCTTCTCTGTCACCCACACCATCAGTAGTTTCTCCATTTTTTCATGGAGAGAGGTCCGGAGCTTAGAAATTATTGTAACGCCCTTGACTGGCGTTATACCCTTTATCAACTTCTTCTGTTTAAGCACAGTACATATCATTGATGTGCTACGCCCGTACATCCTTGCCAAGTCAATTACTCCTTGCTCATGTTTTTCTATGATTTCACACGCTTTAATTCAATAGCCATCATCTTCTTCGGACCCATGGTTATAAAAATAAATTTGATAATGTTTTGTAAATGTACAAAAAGCAAAAAACGCGAACCCAACTTATCAAAAATGCTACGAAAACGAGGGAAACAAGCACACAGACTGAGGTCTAGTCTGAGGTGGGAGAAACTGTTAGACGCTGCACACGACCCCAACATGCGGGGTGCATGTTGGGGTCGTGTGCAGCGGTGTAGTGTGCTATTCCTCGTATCTCAAATCTTGCTCTCATCTCAAAGCAAAATATCGCTCGCTCGGCGGCTCGTATCTCAAAACACTCGTATATTAGGGCACTCGTATATCGAGGTACCACTGTATATCTTTTTTTTTTTCATCATATATTAAAAAGCAACATAGTGCAAGTTAGTTATTTATATATTGCATTATATTATGTCTGTACAAGTGGATGGTCCAATTTGCATGCTCCAGTCTCCAGAAGAATTCAAACCCATAACTCTCAAACAAGTATATGAGAGGATAAGCAGCTTCATCTCTGACAAACTGCTATACTGTCATCGACAGGTTGCCAAGTTTTTCATGGAGTGTAGCTATCCACTGATGAGGAGGGTGGGGGGGATAAACACCAAAGTATCATATAGGTAATGGCTTAACACTGGAGCAACTTGTGGCAAGATCTTTACAATATGGGAGATTTTCATATACAAGTTGTCATTTTTATTGGCTATGTGTACAAAAAAGTACATCAAGTACTGTGATCAGTACTTGATGTACAGTACTGTAAATACAAGCAAAGGTAATGTGTTGCTTTTTTTTTTTTTTTTTTGAAATTTTAGGAACCTTTCCTCCTACTCTTTATTACAAAAAATTGCTACTTGCTCAATAGCAGATTTATCTTTCAGGGCCTGAAGCAGGTCAAATTTAACATTTGCCTATGACTAGGACCTTAAACAGTGCCAGATTTAGGTAGTGTGGGGTCATATTTTTAGAGACTAAAATAAAGCCATGTCCTTTTCCCTGGAACAGTACAAATAACTGTTATTTTAGATCTTTTTAAATAAGGTCAAGTTCCCCTCTCTTCCCTGGACCAACAGTAACTGTGTTATTCCAGTGCTCTGACATAACCATAGGGGCCTGGAGTAACCTCTTGGTGAATATGGCCATGGCTATATCAATGGTAATGTTACTAGCAAACAGGCACTGGTTGCAGTTGACAAGAGGATGCAAACTCTCAACTAGGTATGATAAATGGAGAAAAAAACATTTGAACTGTATTGCTCTGTGTGTAACTATGTTTTCTTAGATGTTTTAGGGAGTAATATGGCCTTAGTTGCTAATGCTCCTAAAAACCAAATAACAACATAACATTAGATGTTTTAGAGTAGAATCTGTGGAAATGTTTCATAGTGTATAAATTCACAAAGCTGATGATCCTTTTGTGAAGTAATAATCTGGATTAGTGTTGTTTCTGAACCCCCCCCCTTTTTTTTTTTAATTACTTGAGGTAGAGGCCATGGACCAAAAAAAAATATTAAACTATGTATTATACTGTGTTAAGAACTATTTTTTAAATACACGATATGTACTCCTGCTTTTATATGTAGTATGTGTGTATATGTTAGGTTGCTATAGGCATACCTGCATTCCCTATCACTTTTGATGGGCTTGTTACGTACTGCAAAAAAAGCACTGTCTTATTGTTAAGTCCCACAGACCGCAGATTAGAAAACACTGATCTGGATGATGGTATTGTAAATATGTTTAATTACTGTCTGAGTATGAAAATTTGTGTTGTAATTTTTGAGTTCTGTACTAATTTTGAAATGTTAATTTTCAATTATAATTATATTTTCCTCTATCTTACAGGGAAGTTCAGATGAGAGAGACAGTCAGAAAAAAATCAATGTGAAAATGCTATAAAAGCAAAATGTGCTCTCATAAACAGTGAACTATATGAAAAAAAAAATCACTGCTCCATTGACCAAACACATTTCTTGCAGAACCTTACACCTCAGCTGAATGTGAGGTATCGATTTCACAATGTCTCCCAAGTTATAGAAAAAAAAAAGTGAAAATGTTACTTTTTTTAAGAGGATAGTTTCATAATTTTTCCAAGTTATGGAAAAAAAAAATTTCTTTAATTTTTATTTAAAGAGACCAGTACATATCTGACAGAAATTTCTGTCAGATATGTACTGGTCTAGAGAGGCTCTTATGTCCCCATAAAAAATTATTTAACGACAATTTATTATTTAATTTTGGCTCAGTACCCCTCAAGTTATACAAAAAATTTTTTAAAAATTAAAAAATTTAAATTTTTTATAAATTTTTAAATTAAAATTATTTTTATTAATTTTAAAAATAAAATTATAATTAAAAATTTTAAATTTAAAATTTAAATTAAAATTAAAATTAAACATTTTTTTTTACTATAGAACAATCTCACAACGTCTCCCAAGTTATAGAAAAAAAAACGGTAGGCACACTAGACCAGTACATTTCTGACAGAAAGCACAATAGTTTGCTTGACTAGCCTATTTTTGAGAGTAGTATGACTACATCTTTCTAACAGAAATGTAGTTGCGATTTGGAGTTAGTGATAAATGCTTGAGAGTTGAAGTTACGGCTAATTCCTCATAAACAGAAGCAGCCCGTGCATTCTAATATAATGAAATAGGCTTTTGTCACTAAAAGAAATTTTACAGGTAAGTTAAATAAAAATTTTATTGAAAAAATATATGAATTTTAGAATTTAAGAAAGTGACACTACATACAGTGGATATTTTATATAATTTGTGCCTATTTAAAATGCTATTAATTAGTAAGTTACTAAAAATGACTGAGACTCTAGAGTATGTGTATGGACAATGTTTTTGCAACTTGCAGGAGAAGGCGTAAAACAATCATCCTTGAAATAAATGAGGAAAAATGCTTGCAGCTTAGTGTTGTTGTCAGAACGAGATAGACTGTTTTTATTTATTTGACTCTTTTCATTTACAAAAACAAGTTATACTTTAACAGTGATTATAAGTACAGCTGTGCAAGCAATTGTTCTAGTAACAGTTCACAGAAAAAAGGTAGCCACCACCCCTAAGTTAGAAGTTATTTTGCTTTGAAATGGCATGGCTTGGATGGTGGTACTCATCTGAGAATAAATAATCATAAATTTCTCTAATGGAGAAGTGTTACTTATAAGAGGGAGGTGACTCAAAGAATTTCACATTATGAGATGTTATTATAATGACGATGTTTGATGTGAAAACTTGGTTGGCTTAAAATTCAACTATGGGTGAAGGTAAAGAAAGCAAACACGAAAACGACGAGAAACGTCGGATAACTTACGTGGAAAATTAGTTTCCTGATACGGCACTCTAGCGCCCCTCGCTTGGTAAATAAACGGTAGGTGTTATCGGTTTGGAGAAAAGTCGAGAACGATATATTGATTGGTAGGTAGGCATGGCAAACAATGTGCTGATTGGTGCGCAAACACAACACATGATAACATCGGGTTAGTATCATTTTAGTAGCACTCAGAAGCACTAATGGTAACTTGCCCTAATGAATGCTTTCCATAATGGTGAAAAAAGGTCAGGTTACCTCCACTTGAATCATATGGGAGCTTGAACCCCTCCCGAAGTGGAGGGGGTAACCTAACCTTTTTTTTCTTTAGCATCACTGTCATATTTAGAAATACATTCATAAAAAAATAATTTTTTTATGACTATTTTTATTCTCTTGTTCAATAATATGCCCTAATGGTGAAAAAAGATCAGGTTACCTCGACTTGAATCCCATGGGAGCTTGAACCCCTCCCAAAATGGAGAGGGTAAACTAACCTTTTTTCTTTAGAATCATGTGGACTATCACATGAATTGTTTATTAACAAAATATTATTTTTTTATTACAGTACTTTTATTTTTAAAGACACTAGTGCAGATACACACACATCATAACGTCAATCAACAGCTATTCACTATATATATATATATATATACAGTGGTACCTTGGTTTGCGAGCATAATTCGTTCCAGAAACGTGCTCTTAATCCAAAACACTTGTATATCAAAGCGAATTTCCCCATAAGAAATAATGGAAACCCAGATGATCTGTTCCAAAACTCAAAAATATTCATATACTGTAAAAATGATTAATACAAAATACATACCTTTTTAATATTTAAATTTAATATACATAAAGCAATCGAATTTATTAATTATTGGGTAGGACGACTTTCACTGTCTCTAACGGAATCACTGCTATCTGTTGACTTTTTCTTTTTGTGCGACTTTAACAAGGAATCTTTCCAATGACACTTGCTTTTGCCTCCTTTTGAGGATTTCACAGAAATCAGTTTCATCGCTCGCACTATTACAAAATGAGGAGGCACGCTTGATACACATAAACAAAGCTGCGCGCGTGTAGCAACTGAATAAACAACACCGTAAAGGCAGAGATACACTATTAACACACGTCACATTTTACTAAAGCACATTTCTAGGGGTTACAACCATAAAACAATAAAAACAATTTCCAGTTGTGTTCCTGCTAGTGGAATCTGTTATAAACTGGTAGTAAACTCGATCTAATTGCATTTGCGATTATACTAGCTGGAATTGTTGGTTTTTACGTTATTATGGTGAAATGTGTTTCCCCTTCACTGATATAAAAAAACCATAAATACATTTTCAAAATCTTCTCTTCATTCCTATCGGGTTGCGTTCGGTTGGGGTGATTCTGCGTTCGACTGCCATTTCTTGTAAACACAAAGGCGAATCGTGCATAAGCGAATTCGGTTCGTGTTATATAAGAAATCGTTCCCCTATTTATAAATCATGTATGATCGAATTCATGTAGTGTAAACACCTGCTTTACGAGGACTGACTGTACTCATATTGCAAGACCTCGCTCGTTTATAAAGTTAAAATTTATTAAAAAAATTTTCTTGTCTTGCAAAACACTCACATACCAAGTTACTCGTAATCCAAGGTATCACTGTATATAGAATCTTTCTTTTCTTATATTATTTCCTAACCTAACATTTAAGGTTAGGTCACTAAATATAAGGAAACCTTTTCCTTTTTTCGTAACCAAACCTAAATCAACAGTATAGTAAAAACACTCATGAACTCCAAAAATCTGCTTTTAATAATGAGAAAAAAACATAATGAAGAACATAAAAATGAACAGAACAAAACTTTTATTAATTTAGTTTTCATCAAAAAATCAACCGTTTTATTTTCCTTACAAATTTCTGCCATCTTTAAAAGATTCATCGCTACTATTACCTGTTTATCATTCATTACAAAACTATTATGCACCATTCTTTACTCATAAATACACATTATAATGCCAACCAATGACTACACAGTAGCTTGTCCTCTGTAGTGCCCACCACCAATCATTTCATCATTTTCCACGCCTACCTGTCAATCAATATATCCTTCTCGATTTCGGCTCCAGACCGATAACACCTACTGTCTGTTTACCGAGCGAGCAGCGCTAGAGTCCGATGTTGGGAAACTAATTTTCTGTGTAAGTTATCCGACATTTCTCGTCATTCTCATGTTGGCTTTCTTTACCTTAGCCCAACTATGTAGTAATGATGCAAGTGCACTGAATGATGTCAAAGTTTGAATTTACATAGTTTGAGACTTGCTGCCCTAAATTTTTTTTAGTCTAAGACAACACCTTTTTGGTATTTCTCGTACTGTGTAAATAAGTCACAACTGAGTTGTCAGTTCTTATATTTCTGGGTACCTGCTTGCCCAATGATGAAAGACCAAAAATAGCTTTGAAATGATGCTGTCTAGGTAGCATTACTCAAATGAGTATAAGTAATAGGCTTCTCTAATGGGGAATCGTTACTTATTTGAAGTATAAGAGGAAGACAATTTGTGAAGACTTTCACAATATGAGATGTTATAATAATGATGTTTGATGTACAAACTTCAGTTTGTCTTATCTTAAAATTAATCTGATATAGTAATGATGCAATTATACTAAATATTGTGATAGGTTGAGGCTTTCTGCCTTAAAATTTTGCTATAACTAAATATATATGGTGAACAATATAACTGATATTAGTCACATATGATGGTAAGAAAACTGTTGTAATTATTGTCTTCTTGAAACATAAATTGGCTTTTAGCATAAAAAGTAGAAAATTGAATCTCCAAAATTAAGTGAGGGCCGGCCATGGTCCAGTGTTAGTGTGTGTGTGCACCCATGACTAAAGAAGATGAGGGTTTGTGCTTGTATGCTGCCCTTAATTAAATATGTTTTCAGTGACAATAAATATGTAAACTCTTTTGCCAGCCTCATATTAAGTTCTCTGAATAGTGCAGACAGCCTGCTCATGGGGTTTTTTCAATAATATACTGGAATTTTGTTAGCAGGGATAAGGTGATTATCCCATTGTATAAGGCAATGGTCAGGCCACATCATGAGTACTGAATACAGGTCTGGAGGCTTCATTTTAGGAAGGATATAGAGCTTCTGGAATGGTACAGAGAAGGGTAACGAGGTTGGTGAGGGGAACAAAAAGGTGCTCTTAACAAGAAAGGCTTCAGTTTTTCAAATTGCAGCTTCTGGAGACCAGGCATCTATGAGTTGATCTGAGTGAGGTGTTGAATGCTTTGAATGGCTTGAGCAAACTCAGTGCTGATAGGATTGTTCTGACTATGCTCATGAGGGGTATAAATAGAAATTGAGGAAGGATGGTTACAGAACAGATGTGTGAAGGCGCCTCCGTAGCCAGGTGGGAAGGAGCAGCAGTGCGCAGCACACGCTTCTTGATTAGACCGGGGTTCGAGCCCGTCACCACCAAATACGGGGGATGCGGGAAGGTCAGGGAATGACCACCGCATATCCCGGAGCAATATGGCCTTAGTTGCTAATGCTCCTAAAATCCAAATAACAACAACAACAGATGTGTGAAAGTGTGGTTGATTGCCAGAACAGGCTTCCGTCCATTGTTGTGGAAGTGGATAGTTTGAATAAATTCAAAGAGGAACTAGACAAACTATTAGAGGGAACTAGACAAACTATTAATCTCATAAGTGAAATGAGATTTTTTTTTTTTTTTTTTTCATGATGATGATAATGCTATATAAGCTTGCTTTTTTGCATCATTCACCACTATTAATACTGATACTAGTACTAAATGAAATACACTTTTTTAGCATTTGTAATTTCTGGTAAATTTAATTTTAGTTTGTTGAAACGTGTGGGTATGTACCTATTACTTAGGCACCTTGCCAAATCTAAAATCAGTAGACCTATTTCAGTTAGTATTTTTAAACATCCTTGTGTTTTGTGTACAAAAATTATATGCAAAGATGTTCCTAAATTGACTAACTGAAATAAGTCAGTTGATATTAGCTTTTGTTAGGTGCTTAATTGATATGTGTACATTTACATGTTTCTGCAATTTATTTAACAAAAATTATATATGTTAAAAAAGTGTTCATTTCATTATAATTAGCAAATCAAGCAAATTTAACTCTCAGGAGGTTTGCCTTACTTTCATTTCTCAGTACAGTATAAGATGATCAGATAGAAAAAAAAAAATAGCGTGAAGTATTTTTGTGCTCTTTTTATGACCACTTAACTAACTTGTTGAAATGCAGTATCCAAGTCACATTTACAGTTCTTGCTATTATGAAGAAACTGTAAACAAAACCAGATTTATGTCTTGCACCCTTTACAGGATTTGCATCATAGAGAGTGCAAGGGAGCCAGGATTTTCCTCATTACCTTCCATCACTGTGCCCAGAATGTCAGATCTCCATCAGTAGATTGTCATCTAAACCATCAATGAGAGTGCTCAAGAGCTCTTCAGACTGAATAAGCTTCACAGTTTCCGCTGTTGCTATTTGATACCACAAACTTTCAAGCTCTTCTACTACACACACAACTGGTAAGTGCAGTAAAATAGAATACAGTGTACACTGCCTATTATGATCACAGATAATGTTATTTGTGTAATATTATCACTTTTATAGGGTCTCTATCAGATGTATAAATAGAAAATACGAGGTTTATTATAATCAGTGTTTTGATTTTTGTTATTACTTTTTTGTCTTATTGCTGTTTATGCAATGTGCAGTGGAAGTTATTGCATTAGGGCTTGATTCATTATTGAACCCTGACACATTGCATGACTAGTTACTGTTGTTGCTTCATACATTTCGTATAGTTGTCAGTGTCATTAATCCATGAAAGTTCTATATCTGTACTCCTACCAATCTGGCTGTTCTACAATAGAGCATTAACTCTTTTCTAATTCTTGATTTTAATATTTTCTTTTTTTTTTTTTTAAATAGTTTGTATGGATTTACAGAAATGTTACAACAGTTTTTTTATTGGTAACTTTCTCAAAAGAAGTAATGGACAGTCAAATTAAAGTATTTTATATTGCTTGATTTTAGTATTTTCTTTCTGCCTACTTCCACCTTTTTAGGTACATGTTTCCACTTTACATCAGTGAGCAATACTGAACAGCTAAATTCCATGTTATTGTTATCAGTTGTCCCAAAGTCATCACAATAAGTGGTATCCACTGTATTACAATATTTAATGCTTTTTATTTCAAAATGCTGCACTTTTTCTTAACATTTTAAAAACTTTTTCTGCATTTATTTTGAGTTTAGCAGTCAGTCCAATTTATCAAACAGACAATTAAATTGAAGTTTTACAGTATTTATTTAAATTTTTAAATTTGTGGAGGGCGAAACTAAAAATCTGATTGCCAGCCACTGAAAATTGCTTCTCTGTGATGAGTGCCCAAGAAATCAGTTCACCATATATTAAGTGAAAATTTTCTGTAATAGAAAATCATATTACATGCAAAATAAGAATACAGTAATTCTTCATGTAATGTGATTGATTAACAGATATTTTGCCTCTTGGGAGAGTTAGTAAAAAATTTTAGTCCAGTTCACGATTTCTGAATAGAGTTGGGAAGCTCTGATCCACACATTGAACAATAACAAAATGTATGTGGAATATCTACATTACAAAATGCAGTTCTGTTTTATTCCTGGCATTTAAAAGAATATTCTCTGCCGAATTCTGGCTTCTAAAATGGGCCAACAGCAAACTCCACCTTCCCCCAGCTCTCAGATCAACGCAGTTAGCAGAAGCTCTTCAACTACGCAGGCTCCGGTCCTACATCGGAGAAAGAAGGCTGCTGTTCACCATCAAGATGGCCACCGGTAAAATTACAGAGCCGAACTTCTGGGATCACTGCTCTTGGCGCATTCCTCCCCCTTATCTCTGGTCTTCAGCACAGCTGCTAGCAAACCGTAACCGGCTAGTACTAACCGACAGATTCCTGCCAAAGCAAATGCTGCCGTCACTGCAAGTCATCGACGGGGACCTCCAAGAAGTGGTCAATAATAAAAAATACAGGAAGGGTATCCTCGTCAAACTGAAAATGTAAAACTGTGCTTTGTTAATAATCTGATGTAACTTATGTTTTTCTCATGTATATCTCTTTTGTAAATATGTTTTGTAAACCCCTGGCACCACCATGCCGTGACGGGACTAATTGTATGTCTATCATTGCAATTTTAATAAGTCCTAATGGCACATTCATCTTGAAATCATTTTATATGTTTTAATTTATTCAGCATTTGCTCTTTTATTAATGTTTGTTCTTTTATAATTTTAGGATGGTGCAAGCAGTATGGCTGACACTTTCAGCTGAATTGAAGCATATGGAAATAATATAACTAAAGTACAGTTTCATTAAGCATTGGTTCTAATGTGTGTGTGTGTAACTGTTGACCAGATTACAGACTCTTAAATCACTCCTATAATAACAAAAACAGAATCCTTGACTTTCTTGCAGGATTTCAAGCAGTGACATGCAAGAGGGATAAAAACTTGTGTAGCCTGTCCTGGGACTTCATATACCAGGGCAGTGTCATGAACTGTGAAAGCAAAAAAAAGTTGGATTATATTTCTCTTTTGTACTAATTTGTGAAATATCAACAACTATGGCACATTCTCTGAGATAGTGATTCTTGAAAGACAGTAGCACTTGGTTCATCATAATGGTTCCTGAATAAATATAATCTTCTCTTGTCTAGTTAACTTTTGAAAGTACTGTATAATCTCCATCATGTTGTTTCCTAAAGCCTGACTAATAGTTGCAAGCATTGTAAGAACATTAAAAGACTTAGGATGACCAGGAACACTAAAAAGACTAGGAACACTACAAGACTTGAGACTAAGTTCTTGAATTCTGTTACTTGCAGTTTTCACACTAAATGTGTGATTGTTTTGTTTAAACAGTTCAGTGACATGCAATACCTGCCACACAGATTACAGTATGGCTAAGTATTGTACTTGTGTTATGACAATTAAAAAAAAAAATGGCAGTTGCAAATAAAGATATTTTTGTCTAAATTGAGTCAGTGTTTATATAAATTGTTATTAGAAATGAGAGTTTGCGGTGTACAGCAATATAATGCACAAGGAAATACGCAATAATTATCAATGACGTAGACGTAAAATCTTCAAGCTATAAAATGTCATTGTACATGTCGGGCATAGCCTCTTTCTGTACATAGCTTTGAGAAACTTGCATTTGCTACTTATTACATCAATCTCATATTGTTGAGACACTTCATTATGAGTTGCCTTGGTATTGCACTATTCCAAATAAAAAGCACTTCTCTAGTGGAAAAGCATACTGTTACAATGCGACATATACAATGACTTTTTATAGATTTCATAGCTCGAGGCTTATGCCCTAGTCTTAAAACTTAAAAATGCCTACTTCATTTACTGCACCACCTTGCATTTTGCATATTGTGGATATATCTTGCTACTGAGTTTTTTTTAAGGTGTTCACAGTGCCCTCTAAGGTGACCCCAATTGAGGTTGAAAGCATAGTCTGGGTGGCGACATTCACTTTAAATAAATAGCACTATGCTTCTCCATTGGAGAAATGCTTTTTATTTAGAGTAGTGCTATACCAAGGAAACTCATGGCAATGTGTGCCTCCACAATATGAGATTAAGTAGCAAACCCAGTTTGGTCAGAAGAGGCTATGCCCAATGTGTACAATGACTTTTTAAATAACACAATTAATTATAGCTTGATTTTATTCCTATCAATTGAATAATGTACACTTGCAATGCCATCCAAAAATATTTGCTCTTAGGGAAAAGCTGAAAAAAACTTCCCCTGAATTTTAATTTGTATAAAATAATAAGTATTGTTATTAGATAATATGTTGACACAGGTTTATTCTGTTAGTGATATTGATTTATTATGGATATCTTTTTTTCATGATCAATTATTAAGCAGTGATAAAATATAAATCCTAGACAAAGATGTACTAACAAAAAAATTATTTTCCATGCTTTTAATTTGAAAATTTTTAAGAAATTCTCTCTATTTGGTTTTGCCATCACCCCGTCCTTTAGCTTCACCAAACAGTGTCTACTCACTTCTTGTGTGACTGTGCACTTGCGTAAAAAATAATTAATATGAAATTTGATTTAACTTATTTTACACCACAGAGTTAGTCAAAGCAATAACACCTGGAAGTTGCTTAAAGAAATATTATTGATCTGATTCATTCAATATTTTTAAAATTTATATGGGAGGAACAAGTTTAGGATTAAAAAACTCCAGGATTAGATGTTTTAAAAATATCTGAACAAATAAAATAATTATGAAAAACTTTAATTTTTTGATGTAGAATGTCTAGGTCAGGATTTTGCGTGAACACCCAAAATTCACATGCAGTGTAACTGCAGCCTTTAACAAATCCAGCTTGCCGAATAGTACTATTTTCAGATCAATCCAGATCCTGTTGGGGGGGGGAGGGATATGAGAGCCACTTGGCCTAGGCCTCCAGCTCAAAAAAGGTCTGCAAATAGATTTTCTAAGTTGTGTCCTCAGTAATTAGTGCATTAACATAAATAAAGGCTAAAAACACATTTAATAACCCTTCACAAATCACCTTAAATGGAAAAATATGCTTGCAAGATTAGATAGCTGTTGCTATCATCTAATAGACTGCACCAGAGTATGAAGTTGAGTACAAGAAGCAGATGCCTGGCATCAGTTAAACACCAAAAAAAATTATTTTTCATAATTCCTAGTATGTCAAAACAAAAATGAAAAATTTTATATGATCTTTTAGAGAACATTGGTGCAAAAAGGTAGGCGGGGGGCTCAATGGCTCAGTTAAAATTTCTAAACCTCTATGCAGAGATCACTAAAGGGACCATCCCCCTCTATTTTTGTTAACATGAAACACCAATGCTTAACCCATAAAAATATTTTTTATTAGTTATTTATTTATCATAGAAACATTTACAACATACATTTTAACTAACATTCAACAAATCAAAACCATAATAAAACTTAAAAAGGTTGGAACATCAAACTAAGCAATTTAATAATTAGCATTAGCATTAGTAGAGGCATTTGATGCAAGAAAGCAAGCTTATGCAGCATCAGCCAAAAAAAAAAAAAAAAAAACCCACTTCCACTTCACCCCTCCGTTCGTTCAAAATACCTGTCCAGCTGAGCCTTAAACTTATTTAGGCTATCAACCTCCACCACAAGGGATGGAAGTCTGTTCCACCAACCAACCACCCGCTGGCTAAAGGCAAATTTCTGCACGTCTATCCTACATCTGTCTTTCCTCAATTTGAATTTATGCCCTCTCAGGTGATTTTTCTGAGCTAGAGGAAGAATCCCATCAGCATTGAGCATGCTTAAACCATTCAAGGCTTTATACACGCTGGCGCCTCCGTAGCCAGGTGGGAAGGAGCAGCAGTGCGTAGCACACGCTTCTTGATTAGACCGGGGTTCGAGCCTGTCACCACCAAATACGAAGGATGCGGAAAGGTCAGGGAATGACCACCGCATATCCCGGAGCAATATGGCCTTAGTTGCTAATGCTCCTAAAAACCAAATAACAAACAAACAAAACAGCTTTATACACCTCTATCAGATCACCTCGCTGGTGCCTAGTCTCCAGACACTGTAATTTGCAAAACTTAAGCCTTTCTTTGTAAGAGCACCCCTTTGTTCCATTCACTAATCTTGTTGCTCTTCTCTGTACTCGTTCCAGCATCTCTACATCCTTCTTGAAATGAGGCCTCCAGACCTGTATACAGTACTCTAGGTGTGGCCTGACCATCGCCTTATACAATGGAATAATCACCTCCTTATCCCTGCTTAAAAAATTCCTGTATATCATTGACAATACTCCATGAGCTACTCTTGCAGCCCGTCTGCACTGCTCAGAGAACTTCATATCTGCCTGCACAACCACCCCCAAGTCCCTTTCATTCTCTACCACTGTCAGTGTAGTACCACAGAGTTGATACGTTGCTCTGGGGTTGCTGTTTCCCATGTGTAGTACTTTACATTTGTCAATGTTAAACTTCATTTGCCACCTCTCAGCCCATCTGCTCAACCTTTCCAGATCCTGTTGCAGCAGCATAGTGTCAGTAGTGTCCTTGACAACCCTGCCAACCTTTGTATCGTCTGCAAACTTGGACATTAAGCCCGATATACCATCATCGATATCATTTATAAATACAGAAAACAATAATGGACCCAACACTGAGCCCTGAGGGACTCCACTAATAACATCAGTCCACGATGAGCAGTGTCCATTGATTACCACTCTCTGTCTTCTCCCCCTCAACCACCCCTTTATCCATAGCAGCAATTTGCCTCCAATGTCACACTGCTCCAATTTGTGTAGCAGTCTTCCATGTGCAACAGTATCAAAAGCCTTTCTAAGATCCAAGTATATAATATCAAAGTTATTCCCTGCATCCAGTTCTTTTGTGACTGCATCATAGTATCCAATCAAGTTGGTCAGGCAAGACTTCCCCTTAACAAAACCATGCTGTGTCTGAGCTATAACTGAAGTCTTGTCTAAATGATCCTGCAGTGCTTCTTTAACCAGTGCCTCCATTACTTTTCCTGGAACAGAAGTTAGGCTCACAGGTCTATAATTACTTGTGTCAGCCTTTGATCCTCCTTTGTGAATTGGGGTCACATTTGCACACTTCCAGTCTATGGGTACCTCCCCTGAGTCCAAGGAAGCTCTCATAATTATGGCTAAGGGTTTGCTTACTTCCTTTGCTGCCTCCTTTAATATAACTGGATAGATCCCATCCACCCCAGGTGCCTTTCTTGTGTTTATCTTCAACAGTTTCTCCTCCACTTTACTCCCAGTTATTTCAAGATTCTGTAGCTTACTGCTAGAGTTGAATACACCTCTGGCATTCCCCTCCCTGAATAACTCCTCATGTGTGAATGTCGATGCAAAATATTCATTTAGTTTGTTAGCTACCTGAGCAGGATCATCAACAGTTGACCCATCAATATCAAGTGGACCAATCTGATTCATCCCCTTCCTTCTAGAGTTTACATAAGTAAAGAACTCTTTGCTGTTTTTCTTTGCATCCCTTGCCAAGGATTTCTCGTAATCTGCCTTCGCCTGCCTAACCTCCTTTGTAACTTGGTTGCATATCAACTTGTATCTATCATAGGCTTCTGTGTCATGTGTTAATTTGTATGTATCCCATGCATTTTTCTTCTCTGCCATATGCCTCATTAGTTCATCTGACATCCATTTTGGCCTAAACCTTGAACAATATTTCTTAGTTGGTATGTAAAGCCTAGTAGCTTCCAAGATAAGTTCTTTGAATGCTTCCCATTTTGAATTTGCTGTTGGTAACATCATCAGTTGGTCCCACTGTATAGAATTTAAATGCTGTCTCAGTCCATCGTAGTCGCCTTTACGGAAGCAATAACCCTTCCCTTTACCCCTAATGGTAGTTACCTCTTTGAGTAAATCCCACTTCAGCACACTGTGATCACTGCCACCTAGTGGTTCATTTATCTGCAGATTCTTAATGCATGAAGAATCACTGCTGATAATCAAATCAAGAGTATTACTCCCTCTAGTTGCCTCCCGAATCTCAAGCATCATAATTAGGTTACTTTATAAATTTGGTTCTTATTTAAAAGTTCATCTTTGCCTTTATGTTTGCAAAATCGCTAATTGATTCTAAGGTCCATTTTTGCACCTTTTTTCTGTTTAATAGTTAATATAGTGAAATCATTTAATCTGGTTCACCTATAGAATTTCTTTTTTAGTCTTATTTACATATACTTGGACATTGACTATCTTAACTAATGGGGAAGGGTTGTTGTTTTTTTTTTTTTTTTTTTCCCTTCTAATTTGGAATCTTGCCCCTACAATAACTTTATTTTAAATAATATAGCATATATATAAAAATTATGTTATACTGTATTACACTTTTTGAAAATGAAATGCACAGGGCATAATCCTTATGGGTTTTGATAATTAACTATATAGTATCGGTGTAAATACACCATAGTTAACCCATAAACTTGAACTACGTATGTAGCGTAGAGGGCATCGTTTTAATTGTATCTCATAATGTGGTTGCATTCACAACAAGCTAGCTACTATTGCATTACTTCAAATAAATAACGCTTCTCTAGTACAGAAGACTACTGTTATTTATTTTCAGCGGTACCACCACCCAGACGATTGTTTCGAAGCTATTCGGCTTCATCATCAGTGGGCGGGCAGGTACGCAGGTAATACAACAAGCCATCACAGTTGTGAAGTTATATCCACAATATGAGAGATGCCAAAACGGTGTGGTGGTAATGTATTTTGAAAATGAAATGCACAGGGCATAATCCTTATGGGTTTTGATAATTAACTATACAGGGTGATTCACTACCAGTGCGACAAACTTGCAGGAGGTGTAGGGGGACAAAGACGAATCGGAGTTTCGTCTTTGTAAAGGAAGGAAACTTTGGAGTTTCCTTCCTTTACAAAATACTGAAACTGGCCAGATCTGTCTGGGCAGTTTCATATCTTGTAAAGGAAAGATTTAGACATCATGAGGCCCCAATCCAAAGCATATGTAGCTGCCCTACTCGACTTGTGCTTAAATTCATCTCTGGGCCTATTCGACTACGCAACCTATGCAAGGCACAATATGGCCTTAGCAGCCCTTGTGCCATTAAACAACAAACCAACAACAACCTATGCACCCTTTTAGATAAGCCAGTCCACCAGTGTCTTACTGCATTCATATATTTTTCAGGAACAGGCATATATGCTTCCAGTAAAGTGAAGGGGCAATGCTCCCTTCACTACTCCCACCCTGCCAGGGGATGGGGATTTAAAGAAACCTGGTTTGATTGCCAAATGGTGGAAAGTCAGATTCAGGATGCAGTTCCTGACACCCTGACTGGGGGACTAGAAGGTTATTCCATTCATTGGTATTTTTCATCCTTCCATTGTATTTCCAGGTCTTCCATTTGCTAGTTTCAGTTTTGATGGGAATCTTGTACTGTTACTAGGCGCATTGTGGGTAGTCAGTTCTGGTCTATCAGACATGAGGCTGATTTTGGACATCATATTCATCATCAGTGTTGGGTTGTCATAGTCATCCTCCTCTTTGTTCATTGCCTTCTCTATTTAGTAGCATCAAGTTTAGGTGTCATTTCTGGGTGTTTAGTCAATAAGGATTTGTTGATAGGGTGCACCATTCCCTTACTTAGGTTCCTTGCTGTTCTTTTCTTGCTCATTTAGTGCGGGTATACAGTCTGGCTTGTTAATCTCCTGCGTTGTTATGCAGCGCAATCAATTCTCCTTGTGAAAAGATCCTGCGCGAACTTACTGAACGCTTTGTATTCTTCCATGACGTCATGGCATTGACGCGAATCAATCAATAATAACATCGCGATGGAAATGACTTCATCTCCTGCACTATTTCGCCGCCTTCGTTTGTTTGTTTGTTATTTGGTTTTTAGGAGCATTAGCAACTAAGGCCATATTGCTCCGGGATATGCGGTGGTCATTCCGTGACCTTTTCGCATCCTCCGTATTTGGTGGTGACGGGCTCGAACCCCGGTCTAATCAAGAAGCGTGTGCTACTCACTGCTGCTCCTTCCCACCTGGCTACGGAGGCGCCTTTCGCCGCCTTCATCTCCTGCACTACTTCGCTATTTTTCGCCGCCATTTTTAAAATTTAGTTTAAATTTTGCTACTGGATGGTGCCACCGGATTTTTTTCATAAATATAATTGTTTTTTTTTTGTGGTGGGATTCAAATGGAAGTTCGCATGCTTTATGGGTAGCTGCCCTAATCACTGGGCTAATAGGACACTTATTTGCAACACTGAAAATGTAATTTGAGCACAATTATTTTTAATGAACAATTTTTAATAGTACTTAGTCAACAAATTAATTACTTTTAATGAACAAATTTTAATAGTGCTTAATCAACAAATTAATATTGCCTAATTAACAAAATGACCAATTTGATTGGATACTGTGATGTGGCCACAAAGGAACTGGATGCAGGAAATAACTTTAATATCATATATTTGGATCTTAGAAAGGCTTTTGATATTGTTGCACATGGAAGATAGCTGCACAAATTGGAGCAGTGTGGCATTGGAGGCAAATTGCTGCTATGGATAAAGAGAGCTATGGGAGAAGACAGTGGTAATCAATGGACACTGCTCTTCGTGGGCTAATGTTATTCGTGGAGTCCCTCAGGGTTCAGTGTTGGGTCCAATGTTGTTTTCTGTATTTATAAATGATATTTATGATGGTATATCAGGCTTAATGTCCAAGTTTGCAGACGATACGAAGGTTGGCAGGGTTGTTAAGGACACTAATGACAGACGCTGATACAACAGGATCTAGAAAAGTTGAGCAGATCGTCTGAGAGGTTGCAAATGTAAAGTACTGCATATGGGAAGCAGTAACCCCAGAGTAACGTATCAACTCTGTGGTGCTACACTGACAGTGGTAGAGAATGAAAAGGACATGGGGGTAACTGTGCAGGCAGATACGAAGTCTTCTGAGCAGTGCAGACGGTCTACAAGAGTAGCTCATGGTGTCTTGTCAATGATATACAGGAATTTTTCCAGCAGGGATAAGGAGGTGATTATTCCCTTGTATAAGGCAATGGTCAGGCCAAACCTAGAGTACTGTATACAGGTCTGGATGCCTCATTTCAAGAAGGATGTAGAGCTGCTGGAACGAGTACAGAGAAGGGCAACAAGGTTAGTGAATGGAACAAAGGATTGCTCTTACGAAGAAAGGCTTAATTAAGTTTTGCAGATTACAGTGTCTGGAGACTAGGCACCTGCGAAGTGATCTGATTGAGGTGTATAAAGCCTTGAATGGTTTGAGCATGCTCAATGCTGATGGGATTCTTCCTCTTGCTCAGAATAATCACCTGAGAGGGTATAAATTCAAATTGAGGAAAGACAGTTGTAGGATAGAGGTGCGAAAGTTTGCCTTTACCCAGCGGGTAGTTGATTAGTGGAACAGACTTCCATCTTTTGTTGTGGAAGTTGATAGCCTAAATAAATTTAAGGCTCAACTGGACAGATATTTGGAACGAACGGAGGGGTGAAATGGGAGCGGTTTGTTTTTTTTTTGCCAGTTATTTGGAACGAATGGGGGGGGGGTGAAATCAGAGCTTTTTTTTGGCTGATGCTGCATAAGCTTGCTTTCTTGCATCGTATGCCTCTACTAATGCTAATAGCTAAAATAATCTTTGTTGTATTTCCCAAACTGAAATACAAAGTGTGCATTTTGTTTAAGTGTTCATGAATTTTAAGAAAATATTTTTAATCTCACATTACTGCTTAATCAGCAAATTAATTATTTTTAATAGTGCTTAATGAACAAAATCATATTTTCCCAACTGAAAATATAGTGTTTTTTTTTTTAAGTAGTATTCATGAAGTAAATATTTTTTAATTTCACTAAGAAACACAGATTTTAGGGTTGATGTGCGGGCCGGTTCTAAGGGGGATCTATATGGGCAGCTCCTCTAGATATATGGACTATTTTCTGCTTCCCAACAGCATGGTTTGATGATGGGCATCGGTAAGATGCCTGAAATGTCACTTTAAATGTATAGTGGTTTAGGTTATAAACCACTTATTAGCTTAATTAGCTTAATAAACTAACTTAATAAAACTTAATTTATTAACTTAATAAAAATTAGCTTAATAAACTATATTATTAATTTCACGTGGTGTATGAGTGCTATTAATTATAGTAATAATCTTAATGGAAACAACCACGTGACGCCTTCACTAACTATATTTCTTTCTTAAATAATTGTCCTTAAATGCAAGAAGACGAGGTGTGAATGTTTACTGTAATTAAATTTTAAGCTTTCGTAACTACACTTTTGATTGAATAATCAACGCCTACACTCAGTTACAAGGGTGATTACTAAAATATCTTCAGCATACAGTAGGGCAGAGAGTAATAAGATATCTTACTACTCTGTGCAGTAGGGTTATAATACCATACGGGAAAATAGTTTTGGTGAGGTCGTTAGCGTATACACTGGTATTCAAAGAAAGTGCATCACCTAGGAATTTCACTAACCCTTTTTCGCGATGGTATGTTACATTAATGACTAGCATCACAAACAGAAATATGAACAAAAGATATTTATTAATATTTAAGGCAACACGAAGTAATATTTGACAGGTGTTCTGAAAATATTCAAAAATGAGCATTTGCAACCTTTATACAACTGTTTACCAAAACTGTAAACAGTGATCAGATCGGCTGAGAGGTGGCAAATGAAGTTTAACGTTGACAAATGTAAAGTACTACATATGGGAAGCAGTAATCCCAGAGTAACGTATCAACTCTGCGGTACTACACTGACAGTGTTAGAGAATGAAAAGGACCTGGGGGTAACTGTGCAGGCAGATATGAAGTTTTCTGAGCAGTGCAGACGGTCTGCAAGAGTAGCGACGATCATGGCTGAAATGTTATCAGAAGCCCTCAATTTAATTTTTCTGTTTATACTCCGGCACGACAACCAAGTCAGTAGAGTTTACAATAAATCGTCAATACAAATATTTATCGTATTTAGTAGTCACGGGCTTGAACCCCGGTCCACTCAAGGAACGCGTGCGATGCACTCTCGCTCCTGACCACTGGGCTACGTCAGGCCTAAATTTGCTTCAGTTTATCATTTTAAATGGAAAATAAAATGAAAAGTTCACCAGGTGCAAACTACTATTTAGTTGAACCGCCTCTGGCCCTGATGACAGCAGCACACCGTCGAAGCATTGACAAGATCAATTTCTGAAGACAATCAACTGATAGTTTGTGGTTACAAACACGAATTATGGCTTCGTGAAGTTCACGAAGGGCCTTTGGTTTCTTTCTGGCGACTGCAGATCTACACGATGCCAACAGTTCTCTATAGGATTCAGGTCGGAGCTGTTTCCTGGCCAGCCAAGAGTTGTAATGGACCGTTCTTCCAACCATTTTTTCACCTGTAACAAATGTAAACACATTACTGTGGAACCTCCAATGCAGAAATTATGCTGAAGTAACTACACAAGTGCCTACTTACACTTTTTGCCCGATGACAAGGAGCAGAGTTGTCCTGAAAGATGCAGGTTGAAATGGTCTCTAATGGTTGGCAGAAACTTGCCCTTTAATATAGCTAGGTATCCATTTTTTTTTTTTTTTTTATATAAACCCCAAACACTAGAGGTATTAGAACCTATAGTACTTAGTACCGTGCTTGGGTTGGAGGTTGAGAAGACGAAAAAAAATATTTGTTGACATTGGACTTGGACTTCTGTAGACCGTAATTTTCAGGAAATATGTATGAAGGAAGGTTGTTCCAAAAAACGGCAGTTGAATGAAAAAACGAGGAAGTTGAAAAGTTGGTTCTGCGAGTTTGAAGTTGGACAGTAAACGGATGTTGGCGGCACGTGTTCGGACTGTTTTGAAAGAGAGAGCAGGAATTATAGAAGCCAATTCAGAAGAACAGTGCCCATGGAAGTATCTGTAGAAAATGCATGCAGCAGAAACAGTATGTCTATGACAGCGAGTACAGAGACTGTTAGGGATGAATCATTAATTAACCTAACTGCCCTCTTCTGAATGGAATCAAGAAGCCTGAGAGAGGTTTTGGGGGCACCAACCCAAATGTGGGAACAATATTCCATGGCAGGGCGGATTTGCGATTTATACAGAGTGAGCAGCTGTTTGGAAGAAAAGTAACGCCGAGAGCGAAAGAGAAAACCAAGTTTTTTAGATGCAGAGGAAGCATTATTTGTAATGTGCTTGTGCCAAGAGAGATTAGAAGCCAGGGTAATCCCCAAAAGAGATATATCATTTTGACTAGAAATCGGAGTGTCACCAAAGATGAGCATAGGAGCGGAAGAATCCTTTTTGCGAGATATAAGACAAGACTGAGTTTTAGAAGGGTTGAAATTATCTAAGTTGTCTTTGCCCCACTGGAAAATTACCTGAAGATCGGCATTTAAGGAATTGGTAGCAGATTTTCGAGAAGTTGAAGCTGATTGAGCAGGACAAGGTTTATCAAAATGGAAAGTGGAATGCAATGTGCTATCGTCGGCAAAACTATGGATAGGATTTCCAGTCAGTGGAAGAAGGTCATTAATATACAAGAGGAAAAGAGTGGGGGAAAGAACTTAACCTTGGAGGACACCGGCATTAGTGGAGAAGTTAGAAGACAGAGAGCCATCTACCATCACCCTCAGTGAACGATCAGAGAGAAAACTGGATAACCAATTACTAAAAACAATTGACAAACCATAAGATGGTAGCTTGTTTAGAAGACCTTTATGACAAACACGATCAAAAGCCTTTGAGATGTCAAGAGCAACTACTTGTGTTTTACCGAACCTTTCCATTGAATTAGTTCATAAATGGGTTAGATAAGCCAGAATATCACCAGTGGATCGACACTGACGGAATCCATACTGGCGATCGTTGATCAGACGGAAGGTTTCTAGGTAGTTTAAGAGTTGGCGGTTAATTGATTTCTCCATTATTTTAGAAAGAGTAGAAGTAATTGCAATGGGACGGTAATTGGATGGGAGGGATTTGTCATCCATTTTAGGAACTGGCTGGATATGAGCAAATTTCCAAGCAGAAGGAAAAACACCTTTGGAATAAGAAAGTGAAAAAAGGCGGCAAAGAATAGGAGGAAGTTCAGGAGCACAGGTTTTGAGAACAAATGGAGAAATACCATCGGGACCTGGAGCTTTCTCCATTGGCATTTATGGAACCTTTTATAAACTGCAGGTGACCTACTCCGCGATACGAAATGCACCTCCATATCATTTGGCTGGTAGGGAATTTCACTGTAGACACCATACAGTCTGGATGGTATTCTTCACCACGTCTACGGCGAATTGTTTGTCTCCCATCAGAGCCATGCAAATTGAATTTCTTCTCATCCGAGAAAATAACTGACTTCCACTACTCAGGGGTCTATTTGACATGCTCCTTACCCCAAATTAATCGGACCTGTTTCATTTTTTGTGTGAGGAGGGGCTTCTTCTTACGACGACCAGCTAGAAGTCCATTTTTGAAGAGGCGTCTTCAGACTGTTACCGCACTTGCTACCACTCCTGTATGTTCTTCCCATTCTCTTTTCAGCTCAGACGAAGAAGCTTTACGTTTTTTAAGGCATAAGCGTTTCAAAACGTGGTCCTGTTTTGGCGTAGAGACTCGTTTGCATCTGGTTCCTTTTTTTCCTATCAGCAGAACCAGCATTCTTGAGTTTGGAAAGAAACCTATTCACTGTCGACTGATTACAAGACATTCTATAAGCAATATGACGGGAAGAACGTCCTTCCTCACGTAAAGCAACTCTTTCTTCGTGGCGTCAACTGCACGTAACTCGCCACCCTGACGCAAGCAAGGAATGACTGCAAATCTTGCAGAGCGTGCTTATATAGCTGAAAGTAACAGCTGATGCAATATATGTCATCACCTACGCGTGTCAATCTTATCTGATGCAATCTGTAAGAAATATTGCCATATACTTACGTTATTCGGACGACAATTACAATTTTAAGGGGTGATGCAATTCCTTTGAACACCAGTGTATATTGTTTGTTTGTTTGTTGTTTTGGTTTTTAGGAGCATTAGCAACTAAGGCCATATTGCTCTGGGATATGCGATGGTCGTTCCCTGACCTTTCCGCATCCTCCGTATTTGGTGGTGACGGGCTCGAACCCCGGTCTAATCAAGAAAGCGTGTGCTACGCACTGCTGCTCCTTCCCACCTGGCTATGGAGGCGCCCACCAGTGTATATTAAATAACAAGGGTCCAAGAGAAGATCCTTCAGGAACACCTGTAATGGATGTAAATTCTATTGAGTAGTAGTTTACAATCTGTATTGGATAATTTCTCGCGGAGATATAGTCGGTTAACTAGTCTAATAAAGGAGATGTAATACACAGTACATATTGTTGTAAATTGTGACTTTAGCAACATATGATCAATAGAACTGAAGGCCAGTAAAAGATCGATGTAAATGATATCAACCCAGTTTCCCCCGTCTAGCTCTATGGTAACGAGCTCCCAGAAAGAAACATAAACAACACACACTACAGTGTGTGTTGTTTATGTCAGGCCTTTTTGCTACCAAGGAGCAGCCATCGCCTGTAATTTTAGGATCATCAGCGAAGCTATATTGCTCCGTGTATATTGTCTGTAAATTGCGTGTGTTCTGAGGTCAATTTTCTGTTTGCTGGAAGGAAAACCCGAGTTTCCGGGAGAAAAATCAATGCCACCCTCGCCTGACACCGACTAACTCAGCCACATTGTGCAAAAGACCCATAAAAATTCCTCACGTTATCGACGGGACTCGAACTCAAGTCTTTTCCACCCGGTGTGGGGAGAACGGCGATTCTACCATGCTACCCACGAGGGGGGGGTGGCTACTAGTAGTTAAACTACCGTAATTGTGCTAAGATGATATGGAAACCAATAAGAAAAAAAAACAATGAAAATTGAAAATTAATTACAAATACGTGAAACCATTGATATAAATGTCATCGATTTAATTTTACTTAATTTATATCACACATTACAGTTTTACTCTCTGACAATGGTCGAGGTCAGAAGAATTATTGAAAATAGTCTTCATTAGACATGACCAGAATATTCTGCATTCGGTCAAATACACCTTGAAATGTAAATAAACTAACTCTAAGAGCCTTTCGTAGAATGATGATGCTGATGATATGCCATTATTTCATTTATAACCTTAGAATAGGTATAATATTGGAACAGATACAAGAATAGGTAAAGGAGACAGAGAGAAAGAGAATTATTGTATGATTCTCTCTCTGTCTCCTAAAAGAATTTTTTTTTTTTTTTTTTTTTTTTTTTGCTTCCTGTTATAAAATTCAGGGTGATTCTTGTAGATTTGACATTTCTGAATTCAAATATGGCAAACATATTGCTGTAACGCCCACCAATTTTAAGGGAGAAGAGATTAAAGTCAAAAACTAAGTTTCTAGTAAAAAAGATTTCATATATTTTAGGAAAATATTTCAGACAATACTAAATACTGGACGATGGGTCTATTAACCTTATTCTATTTACAAAATGTTAACCTGACAACAAAACACTTATTTTATTTATTTATTTTTTTTGCCTTTAATCGTCCATTGGTGTCTTCCGTACGAGATTCCAACAGTAGTGTGCTAACATATTTGAACTCCATTTTCCCTGGATGTTTTATCTCTTTATCTTTTTTTCCATTTGAGAAATATCTTGGTAAATCCTTTCACCGTGTTCATCGGAGACCGCTCCCAAGTTTTCAGAAAAAAGTCTAAATGGGAATGTAGGAAATGAAGCTTTAACGACAGGTCTTGGTTTTCGGTCATTAATCTACAATATTTGAAAACTGATAATGGTGAGAACTTTTTAATCTGAGTTTTTGAACATACTTCCTACGAGAATCTGTCGAAATTATTTCAGGGAGGAAATTGATGCCGACCTGTGTTATTTAAAACATTAGCTGCGTAGAGAATTTTACGCCTTTACAGCTGAGAGGGTACATTGCCAAACGCGGGGTGTTTTTCCAACTCCCTGATTGGTTGGGGAACTATTGCTCTCGCCATATCTCCTGTTATCGACTTCATTCAGTTGCCCGCCCACATTTCTCTTTTCTTTGGCTTCCTTTCGTGGACATACCTAAATTCACCTGAGCAGGAATTTATATTTCAGAGGGAAAAGTGTGCCAACTGTTGGGCATTTGAAGATTTATTTTTATATAAACTCATTTATTTTATAATAAATACTCCTTAAAATGGATAAGTGGATAAACTTGCACATAAAAGCTTATAAAAAAAAGAAAAGAAAATTAAAGCACCAAGAAGGGACAGTCGAAACTCTATATAACGACCCCCCCTGGGAATGAGAAAACGGTCGTTATATCAGAAGGGAGTTATATCGATTGTTCACAAAGCATTAGGTTAATTAGAAATTGGCCGGGACCAACCATATAGGACGTTATAACGTGTTGGACGTTAAAAAGAGGGTCGCTATAAAGAGCTTCGACTGTATTTTGAAAATTATTTTTCATTGGAATTTAAAATGTGGCGAATAAAGTAAGCCTAAATCCCAATGTGTTATTTGTCAGGAACAGCTTCAAACCAATTGATAAAACCTTCTATTCTTAGGCGTCACTTCTTCTCCAAACTCGAAGCCAAACTTAAGCCTCTGGAATATTTTAAGTGAAAGTAAAAATAAATAAATAAATAAAAGTAAAAGTTATTTCTTACTTTTATTACAACCAATGCAAAAGCTTTGGAAGTTTCTTTTCTTGTTAATTTAAGAATCACGTAAACTGAAAAACCTCACAATATTCATACTTTTTTCCTCCAAAAGTAATGTAATATCTTTGGTCATACACCAGCACAAAAATTTTAATGTTATTCAATTATCCAAGACACCACTTTCCGACATATTTACAAAATTGCACCCACCACAAGTAAAAGAAGCACTTATCTAAAACGTTAAAAAATGTAAATCCTTTTCAATACAGTACTGATGTAGCAAATTACGCCAAACTGGTGACATACTTTAGATATGAATCTGGAAAATCAAGATAATTCTTGTGTGAGATCCTTCCAAATCACGCCACAGGCATTGAAATATAGTATTTGACTAATAACGAAATTAACTGGCAATAAGTTTGTCGGAGTATGTTTTTTGTTCCGATGGTTCTGGGACCACGACTCGAAGATACTCGAAGATGTATGAATCCAATTTACAAATGCAACGTGCAGGAGCAATGCTGGAGTTATTACACAAGTGCAATCAAGAAATATAGTCTATAAACATCTACACAGCAGTACAATACTAGTTCTATGTTCATGGAGGAGACAGTCGTAACAGTTTTGTCCTTTTGGAGTTAGTGAAGCATCTGAGCAGAGGATGGAGCTTATTAGATCTAGTAGGATGGCTTGTTGATAGGTTTCCTGAAGTATTTGTCGGTTATGCATTATGGTTTACATTGCAGAAGTAATGCCTCCACGACTAAAATCTGTCTTAGATCAAACAAATTCTCGCATGGTTATTGTCTTGTGCAATGAAATAGGAAGTGAGAATGTAATTACAAAGTCCCTCAACCGTTTTCGATTGACAGGTCAGCTATCATCTGATTGGCGAGTCTCAGTGTTTAAGCTATTAGTATTGGCGACTATGCCGAATTGTGGTGTTCAAATTCCTTCGCGCATTTGCTGCCTTGTATGACCACGTGATATTGGGCAGCCGAATGACCGCGTGATATCGGTTTGCTACAGAACCCACGTGGTTTTTACATTTGTAAAGAACCACAAACACTCCGAAACTCCTCCCCCTTATTAGTACGCGTGCCACTAGAAAAGGGGCCACGTTGAATTGACATCTGTAAGGTGAGACAAGGCTAATTACGTGGGAAAAAGGCTTCATTTATTGTCAACCTCATTTTATGGCGCCTTAAGAACTAGTAACCGCACAGTTTACCTCTTAAAGTCCTACTTTATAGAGCTGTGAATGCCAAAAAGATGAAGGTGGCCATCGTGGCTGACTGCCACGAGCGAATGGGAAGTGTGAAAATAGTAGCTTATCGTTATTTACTTCCATTCCTTAGTCCCAAAGACTTAGAACGTTGTCTAACGTCTGGACGAGACAACAAACTGATATAAGATATTGGCCAACGTAAGGGAGGTGACTTAGGTGAGGGTAGTAAGTGAAAAACTTCTTCATTGATCTTTCCCGAGCCGTGGCTGGCTGCAGATGCAGGTTTTTGGGGTCTGACTCTGTGAAATTCTATTCCCAAAACGCGATCATGTGACCTTCAATATACGGTACTGTATACGGGCACCTCTTGAATCCGTCCCGAATTAGTGGGGTGATCTACTAAAAGCAAAGGTCAGGTTTGCCAACTTGTGCTTTGTATTCCTGCAGGCTGTAGTCGTTTGAAACGTGGAATTCAGTCTAACGCAAAATCACAGTGATTATCAACCTATGAAAGCAATAGGTGGACGGAGCTAGACCTGCCCATCACTTGTCGCTAAGATCCATGGGATACAGCACCATATTCCAAAGATTAACCAAGTGAAGAAACTATCATACAGACATGTTCTCCTAGGAGGCCCGAAGGATCAGGGGAATCGAACAGTTAGTTTGGATTGGTTATTAAAAAGCAGAGGGGACCAGTTCGTGAATTTTTGAGGGGCAGCAGTTGTAGTTTCGCTACTGTGCAGAAGCGCATTTATTTCTTTTCGATTAAAATTCCCATCTTTCCATTTGTTTCCTTGACGAATTGTGGTTAACAAGATTGGCTTATTTGGCTAATATATACACAACTCGAACTAAATTCAAGTTTACAGGGTTTACAGGGTTTACATGTAACTGTATTTATTGTCATGAACAAAACAAATACATTTGTAAAGGAACTTAAATTGATGGTTAAAGATTTGGAATAAAATAAGATTGATTTTTTCCAACGCCAGATAGATTTTTTAACTCTCATTAATACCTTTCTGAAAACCATGATAATGAGGGCACACAAAATATCCAGATAAAGTACCAGAAAAATCTTTCTGTTAATATTAATTAAATTATTACAATTACGAACTATTTTTGATAGTAACCTTCCGCTGCTGATATGGCGTCTGGTAGACGCCACTGTTTTAAAACTTTTCCATTATTTTATTAAATTTGAAAAGAAATAAAATCACGGGGAATGGTGATTTTCAATGATCTGTGTGGAGTCCACAAGGTTTTGCCTCAAATCTTCATATAGGGTGCGCTCAAGGAGCAAGTGCCTCCAGTTTTCTTTCGCTCCCCAGAGATCCAGATACAGTATTTTCCTTCATGAAGTAACGACCCTGACAACCATACGGAACTTAATAATACGTAGTCATTTCCATTGCGCATGCGTAAACCGTGATGAGGTAAAAAATGCTCTACTCTGCTGCCGTCGCTTATTCTTTGATTTTTTGATCCTTGTTGCCTTTTTTTTTTTTAAATTCATTTCAGCTTCGACATATTGTGGTGTATTGAGGGGAAAAGCAGTGAGTGGAAGGTGCCTTCTTCTGCTCTTTCTCGCCGAAGTACCGAGTTGTACCCATGTTCTGGATTTTAACCCATTTTTGTTTGACGTTCTTAGAGCGTCTACTTTCTCGTGCTGCACTCCCATTCTCATGTTGCGTCTATAAGAAGCCAAAGAGAGCCACTTCACCTTGACTTATGTTTTGACTGCTAACCTCTAACAGCCGACAAAAACATACCCGTTCATGTGGCGTCTGCCAGGCACTAAGTGAGCGTTTGTTTCGTTTCGGGTGTTGAGTGAAGTTAAATTGTAAGAAATAGTGTAAAAAACATTTATTAATGGTTTCTCTCTCTCTTATTATTTTTTTTTTTGTTCGATGTTTTGTAATTTTTTTTTTTTTACTTAAGACAATACATTCGCGCGGCGTATGTCTGTTTTAAGACGCCACGCGAGTGTATTTGTTCCATTTAGGGGGCAAGTGACGGAGGCTTTAGCTGGAGGGAAGTACCACATAACACTTCAGCCGCTTTCACACAAGTGACTCGGAATGCTTATTGTCCCAGCAACCAATAAAACTAAACAGATGTGAAGGATCTTTAGTTTTATTGGTTGCCTGGGCAGAGTCTGCTTTTGAACGCAGACCAAAGGCTGCGTTCAGAAGCATTCATTCGGCGTATGGCACAATCGGATGCTGCGATGTCAAGACCCAGGAACGAGTGATTGACATTCCTGATTTACTCCGTATGGCATTACTGTATTCTCATTAGCAGCCATTTAAATAATAAATAAATAAATTTTCTGTTTATACTCCGGGACGACCAAACGGTCAGAGGAGTTCACAAATAGACAGAATACAAGAAACAGCACCGTATTCAGCAGTCACGGGCTTGAACCCCGGTCACTCAAGGCACGTGTACTTATGCACCCGCGCGCCTGACCACTACGGCGGCCTACCTTACATGCACCACATTTCAAAAGATAATTAATGCAAAACAACATAAGACAGACGTTATCACAGGTCTTGCTTAATTGTAGGCCCTATGTAGTTGTCTAATTGTGACCACAAAAGGTTTATAATGTGTATGTTATTGAGCTTTGAATTTCATGTAAATATTTTCTACAAGAAATTTAAATTTGTTTTCATTCTGTGGTGACTGTATGCCATCTCACGTTTCCTTTCAATTGTCAATTGTATCGTTGTATAGCCTGAAGCCGAAAGAAACTGTGCTAGTTCGTAAGGCCCTGGGCCCTTCAACGTTGAACTGTTTTCTTTCCAACGTAATAAAAGGGGTTCAATGCCTTCATTCGAAGGGACAAAAGTGTTCTCCAACTTTTCATCCTCAAGACCGACCAAGCGAAGTCCCAGTAGCGTACGTTTGGTCAACCGAATCACGAATACCCATGATTCGGTTGACCGTATCTTAATAAGACCTATTAAGATTACAATAAATAACACAACATAAGATATTTATTACAATAATATAATTATAAAAATTACATTTCATAATACAAATTATATATATATACAGTATATAATTTTATTCTTTATATAAAGGTACTAAGTAAACATCAATTATAAATCACCACAAAATTAAAAAGATATTGTACACCTTTTTAAATAATAAGTTTAAGTAACTTAAACCCAAATTACGTGGCGCGCCTGAAATGTTGTTGCGGCACCCCGGTTGAAAACCTCTGTGTTAGCCTGTGGAATTCGATTACTGGACAAAGGCCTTCCCTGACTTTCTCCATTCATCTCAGTTCAATGCCAGTCCTGTCCAAGTGGGGCCCATAAAAGATGCTAACTCATCTCTCCACCTGGTTTTCTGTTTTCCTCTATTTCTTTTGCCTTCTCTTGGTAGCCAACAGTTGTGAGCTAATCCTACGAGTCCTCTTGTTTTCTGGCGAGATGTCCTGCCCACTTAGCCATTTTAAGGACGTGGATGTCTTGATGGCATCATTGATTTTAGTTTTTTGTCCGATGGACTGAGTAATTAATGGTCATTAAAAATACATTATCAGCTTATGATTCTAATTGCATGATATGTTGAATTTTATCATCTAGAATCTATTCCCTGAACGTCCAATTTTGAACTGTACTAAAGAAATGTATGCTTTAAGATGCTGTATTGGAAATCATGATCACAATTATGCACAATCTCAGTAAATATTCGGGTTCTTTAATCAGATATAGTACGTAATCCACACACACACATAAACGAAAATCGATTCCTAGTATATAGTGTATTTGTGGAGACAAATGTTTGCAGAGGCTTTCTGTACTGTTGACACTGTACCATAGGGCAGGGTTTCTCAACTATTACTCAGCACTTTGGTTCCCATGCTGAGGAATAAATCTTTACATAATTTGTTTACAAGTTTTATCTGTGTAAATATGAGTGACATCATATTTAATTTCTTAAGTTTAGCGTGCGTTCCCACCCACCCACGCACCTCCACCTTGAGGGCGAAGTCCACACTTTGTCCACATATTGTTAAAATGTTAATAACAATTTTGCTTCTCCCCAAAAAGCAAGTACACCCCTATGCCTTCCTTGGGGCAAATCTTACTGGGGCGGACTTTTTTTTTTTAAGGGAACACGTTGTAAATGTATGCACGCTAATTTATGAAAGATATGTATAAAAATATATATTTTTTATGAAAAATCATTTTTTTACATTTGTTCTGGAAGGGAAGCGTGAAATTTATGAAATATGTTAATTAATTAACATGTACTTAAAAACTTGTTAAATTTATTGTATTACAACTCGTTGGCAACGAATTTTAATTTCCTTAAATTTTTTCAATCTGAATAAAATCTGATATTTAAAAATTGTATCATTAATTCTGTTCCTGAAGCATGCGCTCGCAGAGGTCCGGCTACTTCTAACTTTTGAGACCCCTACCCATAAAAGAAATGAAGATAAATTAAAACAAAATAGGTCACAAAAAACAAACCAAAAAAAAAATAAAAATAATAATTTGAATGTATTATTAATTTAACAAATGCTTTCCTAGTCTTTTATTGTATAAATGCAATAGGAAAAAATCTATTTTGGAAACTATTTTTGAGTCCCAGGCTAAATGGCCTCGTGTGTTCTTCTTCTCCTGATAGGCCTTTGTCCCGAATTAATATTAAATCTTTTGCGTGTAGCTATTAAGGAGCTGTTCTACAAATATGGCCAAAAAACTAACACAGCATAATTATAATTATGCTGTGTCAATAAGCTCCAGATTATCAGCTAGTGAAATACTTACACGACCTATTTTTAGGTGTGTTAGTATATATACGTAAAGCGCCTATTGTCTTCATGTCCGTCCGCATGTAATAACTCTACTCTTAGTGGATAATTTTCATGAAATGTTATATTTGGCTCTTTAGAAGGATTTATCAAGCATTCTAAAATATATAATTAAATATAACCGTTTTACTGAATGGTTAAATGAATATATAATTTGGATGTTGTTTGGTTATTGATTCGATTATTTAGAAAAAGAAAACGACATGAGTAACTTTCTCTATGTAAAAACAGCAGCACTGAACCTCAACTTCCCAATGAAAAAAATTATGGATGCGCTAGTGTCCACTTATCCTTACAAGCGTGTTCACAGACCGATTTGCACGTTATGCAGCAGAAAAACCAGGAATAACTGAAGATGAAAATCCTGTCCCTCATCCACAAGATCTGCTACCTACAGTCCCGACTGAAAGAGGTCTTTAACAGTGTTGATATACCCTGTGTTAACGGGTATACGTCAGGGTATACAAGGCTTGCAGGAACACCTGTAATGGATGTGCAAAGTTATTATGTGAAATGCAATTTTTGGTGGATAAATATGCATTGTACACGATAAATTAGGGGCCATTCTAAAATTACATAACGCAAGGAGTAAAATGGAATCGGAGAAAATTTTGCGATATGTTATGGTGAGGAACGCTCAGGTACCCTGATAGTGCCAACTGTGATGGCATGTTGCACTACCAGGGTACCTGCCCGCCCACTGATGATGAAGCCCACTAGCTTCGAAACGATCGTCTGGGTGGTGGTATCCTCTGAAAATAAATAACAGTAGTCTTCTCTACTAGATTATTTATTTGAAGTAGTGCAATACCAGCTACCCACAATATGAGATACTATAAACGATGCCTTTTACACTACTACATACGTAGTTCAAATTTATGGGTTAACTGAGGTGTATAAATATTAGGTGTATAAATTTAATGATTTTCTATTATGACATTTAAAAAAAAAAGTACTGGAATTTCGTTCTGGTGCGTTCCGGCCCGAATATACCACTGGCGATATGTGATTCGTTATTGTGTCAGATGAGGCTTAAATGCATCGGAAACAATTAAAAAGATGAATGAACTATATGGTAATGAGTGTCTTGGTAGGATAGCCATATTCCAGTGTGACCAAACAGTCCGGTGTGAAGTGGTTTCTCCATCAAGACCCCACCAGGCCCCATAAGGCTAATATTGTGCAGCCAGTGATCACTGACATAGGTGCCGAGGTTATGCCACATCCCCCTTATTCACCTGACTTAACCCCGTGTGATTTCTTCCTGTTTCGACGTCTGAAAGGCAAGCGTTTCTCGTAGGGCCACAACCATCAGCCAAAAAAAATTTCTGAGTTATACTGAGAGAGAGAGAGAGAGAGAGAGAGAGAGAGAGAGAGAGAGAGAGAGAGAGAGAGAGAGAGAGAGAGAGTCAGAAGTAGAAGGGAATCCACCAAGAAAGAGAAGAATGATGATATCCAGCTGAGGACCTTGGGTGCGCCAAGTCCATACTCACCAGATGTGAGCCCCTGGGGGTTACTTCATAGTGTTTTGAAAAATGGCTTGCAGGAAGCATTTAATGGGCGGGTACGACGGTGGCGAAAGTGTGTAAAGTTCAAGGAGAGTATTTCGAGAAGGGGAAATCCACAGAAGATTCAGATGATGACAATTAAGATAAGATCTTGCACCAGTTCGCGAATTAAATGATCACCCCTCGTATATGCACACAAGTTGTGCTAAAAGTCAGTTTAAATAAATTGGAATTATTTATTGTTTGCTTATAGACAAAGCGTTTACTACAGTGTGTATCTAAACTTGACACAATTCAGAGGGGAAAGTCTCGTTCTCTTCCGCTCCACTTCTGGATACTTGCCAAAATGAAACCGATAACAGTAGTTCACTAGTACACGCACTGTATGAACATTTCGCTCCCTACCACTAGAGGGCGGTAGAAAGCAGGTGAACGATTTAAGCTAATAATCGTCATGAGTCATGACTGGTTTTAATGTCAAGTCTAATGGTGCGAGTAAATTATTCATTCTGCTCACATAAATGAAAGTAATAATTTAGCCATTATTAATCAATCAATTGTCATTAACTTTGTATTTTTGAAAACATCAAGAAGCAGTGCCAAACACTGTTTTAAAAACATAAAATAATAGTGTAATGGAAGAGGAGTGTTTTAAAAAACAAGTTTTGCTAATATTCAAATGGCGCTGACTCTAAACATTTGTCGTTTAACGTGAGGTAGTAATACGATGCCCTTATGTTATTTATGATTAATGTGACCATTTTTCTGAAAGTATTTGAGTGTAATTTCCGAATGCCCCAAAACGTTTTGGGGAAGCAGATTTGTTCTTTTTTTCATGTAAAGCAAAAACTTAGTTACAATTGAATAAATAACAAAATTATTTTTTGGTCATGCTTCTTTGCTATTAGCATTAGCATTAGTAGAGACAATATGATGCAAGAAAGAAAGCTTATATAGCATCAACCAAAAAAGAAAACCTTCCCGTTTCACCCATCCATTCACTCCCGAAAAGTTTGTCTAGTTCACCCTTGAATTTATTTAAACTGTCAACTTCCACAACAACAGACGGAAGTTTGTTCCAGCAATCAACCACCCGCTGGCTAAAGGCAAATATCCGCACATCTATTCTAACAACTGTCTTTCCTCAATTTGAATCTATGTCCCCTCAAGTTCTTAATCTCACCAAGCTTAAGTAGGGGCTCGCATCTGTTGAGTTTGGGCTTGGCACACCCAGGGTCCCAAGCTGGATATCATCATTCTTCTCTTTCTTGGTGATTCCTTTCTACTTCTGTCTGTCTCTTTCTCACTTTGAGGGTAACTCGGGATTTTTTTTTGGCTGGTGCAGCATAAGCCTCAGGCTTCCTTGCACCATATGACTAATAATAATAATAATAAAAAGTATTCCGTCAGCATTGAGCTTTCTCAAACCATTAAAGGCCTTATACACTTCAATTAGATTACCTCGCAAGTGGCTAGTCTCTGGACGATGCAATTTGCAGAACTTAAGCCTATCTTGGCAAAAGCAACCTTTTATTCCACTCACCAATCTCATTGCCCTTCTCTGTACTTGTTCCAGCTGCTCTACATCCTTTCCTAAAATGAGGCCTCCAGGCCTGTACTCAGTACTCAAGGTGTGGTCACCTGACCATTGCCTTATACAAGGGGATAATCACCTACTTATCCTTGCTAACAACATTCCTGTATATCATTGACAAGACCCCATGAGCTACTTTTACAGCCTGTCCGCACTGTTCAGAAAACTTCATATCTGCCTGTGCAATTACCCCCCAGGTCTTTTTCATTCTCTACGACCCTGAGTGTAGTACCGCCCAGTTGATATTTTACTCTGGGGTTAGTGCTACCCAGGTGGTGTTGAGTTCGATTTGGTTAATATCGTATGATTTTTACGCACCACAAGCAGAAGCTTGTTATAATTACTCATAAAACAGTATCGAATATTTTACTTTCTCTCCACTCAGTAAAATATCTATGCGTAAACGCGTTTTTAATTGAATTCAAAAATTATCGCCTTGGTGACGTTAATGTACAGTATGCATGGTATTGCATAATCTTGGTCGTATTGACATAAAAACTCACTTAAAATAAAATAAATAGAAAGAATGCAGAGGAGAAAACTACAAATCTGTCTCCGCTTGAGATAATCGAATTTCCTCCCAAATTGTTCTTTAACAACCATACCGAACTGTTGCCCCCCCCTCCTCCATATCTCTTGACTGTTCAACCAACCTCGTGGTTGGGAGAACCTGACCGTACGGTAGTTTCCCCACTGCAGTCAGGGCTGTGTCAAGCCATCTCAGCGCCTGGATAAGAATACACAAATACACTGCGCGAAAAAAATTAATAGAACACGTAGAAAACGTGGTGTAACTCGTGCAGCTTGCAATGAAGGGAACAAAATTTGTTATGGTGGTTTAGAATAACGATGAAAGGAGAAGACAGGTATACGGGACATTTATAGGGGTTGTATAGGAATTATGGTCACATGACATCAGTACAGCGTATGGTCCTTTCCAGTGGTGGATCAGGAGAGGGGCGCCGGGGAACGTGCTCCCCTGTCGTTTTTCGGACAATATACACCAATCGTTTAAATTCCCTTTAGCTACAAAAAAATTACATAGGATTTTATCTATTTTTGCATTGTGGCTCAGTTATTTTCAACTGACTACAGTTGGCAACACTGATGATAATGTGATTGCCATTCTAGTGCACAAAATGGTTCCCCCTATCACAAATGGTGCCCTCTCCTGTCATTTTTTTTTCTGGATTCGCCATTGGTCCCTTCCAACGGTTAAACAGACCTGACAGCGGTGAACCATGCTCGATATAAGGGTGTCTATAAGATTCTGTGGCAACAAATCCTATTCTCCCACCAGCGCTCTCTAAGTGACCGAGGAATTCGCTGTCGGCGTCCTGCACATGTTCGATGGGGTTTAAGTGTGCTGATCGTGCTGGCCACGGCAGTCATTGGATATCTGCAGTTTCAAAATTCGCTGTCTTTTTCTAATGAGGGTTATATATTTAATATATAAACATATATTTTTGGAATTGAAGAAATACTCTCGCGGTCGCATAAAACCAACTGCTGGGTCACCTTCATTTTATCAGGTAGCCCTGATAAAATGAAGTTCGGTAAGAACATTTCTGGTGAAAATGTGGTGCCCAAAATGCAAGCAACCCTGGCGAAGACAAACCAGAGAGTAATAAGCAGCCTGGCTACCTCCTAGCGGTGTGCTGGGGTACAACCAGGAGAGAGGCACTGCGTCCAAATTCCAGAACACAACAACAGAACCCAATACAATACATACTACACATACAACACAGAACACTTTTCTGGTATTTACAGTAGTACTGTATTTCTTCACAGCGTACATATGGCACAGATGTGGGAAACCACAGATGGTGTCTGACCCTAACGCTTTGCAAACTAAGCTCTAAATGCATCAAGCTTTTTCTTGGGCTAAAATTGGGCGTTGACAGTTGGTAAATATACTAAATAAAACCAATAGTTCCTATAAAAAAAAAAGCCCCAAATTAGTGTTTCGAACGTCATTAGTTAATTTTTTTTTTTTTTTCCAAAGGAACATTTATGGATATTTTTGCTAAAATAGACAGATTTATAAATCTATTCTTGCCCCATGAAAAATCAGTTTCGTCTCACTGATCTGGAATTGCCATGCAGGGCCGGATTTAAACTTGTTGTAGTACTAAGCTTTAACATGTATGAGGCCCTTCCCTCTTACAGTTCATCTGTGACAATATTAAAAAAGTTTTTTTTAAGATGGAGCGAAGTCTGTTATAATGCCAGGCCCTAAGCTGTGGCTTGTTTAGTAAATCCGGCCCTATTGCCATGGCAACTCTCTCTTTCTATGTTTTCATTTATAAATACCAGGATTATCAGAGATTGCGTATCAGTACTTTGATTGTCCATAGGTAGGAATTGGTAGATAAACATATACCTAATATCGTGTTCTGCAGGAGATATCGACCCTCCACTCCACTTGTTTAAACTTACAGCTTTTTGATGTATACGTACTGAAAGATAGCCTCTTATCAGTACGTTGCTCTATGATAGTATTGGTTGGATGCTAGAATTTAAACAAAAATGTACGCAGTGTGTTAGATTTGGAGCGAGTTAGCAAATAGTAATATATTCATGATGTTTATAAAATAAAAAAATTGCTTCCAAATATACGGTATTATAGATGACCAATGATACGTACAAAAAGAAAAAAAAGGGGGGGGGATGGCATATTGGGCCAGTTTTAAAGAAATTTTGGACAGTTGGACCAATCTTTTTAATTGGTCGCATAAAATCATAAAAATCCATCCATTAGGAATGGAGTTATTGCATGCGGACGGACATTCTGACGAACATGGCAAAGACAATACACGCATATATAGAAACAAAGGGGAAAAAAACTATATTTATTTATAAATTATGTTACTATCAATAGCGGCCACTAGTGATTTCAACTAGCAGTGCCAAAAAATATGATTTATATTAAATATATCCCCCCCATTAGAATATTGCTTTCTACCATAGTCGAGTGGTCAAACACGATGGCACAGAACTATGCTCGTGTGCGTGATCTTGATTCAAGCTTATGTAGATTACTAAATACGGTCATGTCTAGTATTCTCTTTCTATCTTTTGTTAATTCCTGACTTTATGGTGTCCGCGAATATAAACAGAAAATTTAAACCGGTTAGATATCTGTATAATCGTTTAATTACAAGTGTATCAGCGATAAAAGGGGTTATTTTTATTGTACTAAATAATCTTATTCATTGCGAATAAAAACTAACACGCCGTATATTTCGGCATATAAGACTCCTAATTTTACGTTCCTTAAATTCTTACACACTGGTGTATTTCAGTAAAAATCTGCATTTTTTTTTTTTTTTTTTACTGTCTGTTAAAAGTTTACATTGTGACATTTTATTACATTGCACAATAAACTGTAAAGGAAGAGGTAGTATATATATAGTATTCCTTTAAGTCAAAGGTCACAAAACCCAAACTGACAGATATAAGTAATGACGTCATATTGCTCTTAGTAATGACAGCTGTGTTTATCGGAAGATATTTCTTTTTTGGTATTTCGTGTACTGAAACTTGGTTTTTCTGTAAACAGCGCCTCAATGTGGAAGTGCGTTCGTTATATGAACGTTTGTTACCTGAAAATTTAACTCCCATCGAACTCCACGAAGTGTTAACAACAGTGCATATTTGTGTAAACATATAATATGTAATAAATTGTAAATACATTGGTATTAATGTTTTCTAACACTCATTGCTGGCCTTGAATTCGAAATTAGAATTTTACACTGTGCTTATAAGTTGGGTTTAATTTTCGACAATTTTTTACCGCTTCAAAGGTCGACTTACACGCCAGAATACACGATAAGGAGGACATGTGGACATGTGTTATGTCTTACATAAGGGGGCCCCTAAACCGTTCATCTCCGCCAAGGTTCTCTGTGAGGATATACAGAACTCTGTACAATGGCCAGAAATGAGTGTAGCGCTATGTTTGCGTAGTGTGTGTTGTTTAGTTGTTTCTGGCTGCTTTGCTACCAGGAAGCAGCGATCACCAGGAATGCTGCTTCCCAGTATCCGTCCACGCCACAAGGAGGCGGGCCCAACTATACACGTACTTAACTAAATGTAATATTTCCAGCACCCATAGGAAGAAGCGCTCCTATGGGGGTAGCAGTCTCCTATAATCACGTACGGTGGTGAATACCACGATAAGGAGGTGTGTGTGTGTGTGTGTGTGTGTGTGTGTGTGTGTGTGTGTGTGTGTGGTATCGCTGGTGATTCCTAGGCATTTGCCCATCTCCATCTTGTTCATCTGTGTTGGCTCCGAACCTCTGCACAGAGGGCCCCAAAAAGTGTTGGAGTGTGTCAGCCTAATGTGCTGGTTTGGGTCCACTACCAACCATAAGGAGGAAGCGACATTAGTAACTGGAGCCAGCCTTTCTCTGGCACATTCATTTTTCATTCTTCCATCGGGCCAGTAGCGAAAAGTTCCTAAGTGCCACCACGCCGATTTAAGATACTTCTGAAGTATTCTTCAATCGAGGTTGTAGTTGGTCGATCTCAGGAGGCGAATTGGAGGTTTCCCTTAAGTTAGTCTGGATTTTTCAACCCTTACAATATTAAAATTAATCCGTGAATCCTCTCTCTCTCTCTCTCTCTCTCTCTCTGTTCTTGAACGTATATAATACACAAGTCGCTGATGTGCCTAAAACCCAAGAGTAGCTAAATTATACAGGAACTATATGCCTTGCCACAGATTCTCCAAACTCAAATTAAGTTTGTCGTAATTTAAACAGAAATACTGCTGCATGTCCCAAAATAGAGCCGATTATTCAATCCACCAGGAAAGATTCTACTTGTTGGACTGAAGGAATAACTAATAAAGGGGGACTGATTCCCCTTTATTGAGGTTTGGAGGGGGTTATCGGAGGCCATTGCACCTGTTACACTCCTCCCCAATAAGGACCGGTCCTGTCTTAAGCCACAAATTTGAGCGATACATCATCTTGGCTGTCTTAACTGTAGGCAGCTCTTACAGAACTTCGCCAATAAAGATTCAGTGCTCAGTGAATTGTGACTACCCCATCGGTAATGGACTATGGTGCACAGTTCGCAATATAAAAAGCCAAACAGCTTTATACGCTAGAGCAGTGGTAATTTGCATCTGGTCGTGCAAGTCAAAGTGTTAAAGTAGCAGTTATAGGATGTAGTAAAGGTGTCAAAGGGGCATGATTATGAGAGCTGTGCGTCGGATGCTTCCATAAAGGAAACGACGTGCCTTGTTGGTTGTTTATGGCCCACCGTGGTTAAGGGGTACAAAGAATGACGTTGGACGGGTCAAACCACATCCTGCCGACAGAAATGTAAAGGATTACACAAGGTGGATGTTCGTGTTGAGTGAAGGGTGCAGCGCGTTGAATGGGTTCACTGTGCGACAATTGACACCACAATATAATGTGGGGAATGAAAGAGCAATATCCAAAATGACGATGCACCGCACGATCAAGGTGCGGTCCCACAGTAGACGATCCAAGAGACTCTATCTCCTCACTACCGATCATCGTCAACGGCGAATGCTGTGGTGTCAACAGCACGCTATTTGGACACTGGAGGACTGGAAACGAGAGTGTTGATCGGATGAGACCAAATACTTGGTGCAACACGCAGATTTCACTCCGTGGCTGAGTCAGTCGGTCTCAGGCGTAGATAGCAAGATTTTTCCCCCAGAAACTGGGGTTTTTCGTCCAGCAAACAGACAAATCGACCATAGAATACACGCAGTTAATAGACATAAGACACATGTGGATGGACATGTGTTGCGTCTTACGTAATAAGACATAAGACACAGCACGGCAAATGAATTTAATTATTCGGGTGGCCTAAATATAATAGTTTTTTTTTTTTTTTTTTTTTTTTGCAACACGCAGACGGGACATCGTGCATGGTTCCCACTATTCAGGCAGTTGCTTAATATGGGGCATGTTTTGCTGGCAATAACTAGGAACCCTGGTGCGTATGGATCAATGTTGCACTGGTGAGGTATACCAGCAGCTCTTTAGGAGACCATGTGCACCCTACCAAGTTTCATTTTTTTTCCGGACAGAAACGGGATCTTCCAAGACGATAATGCGTTGTGTCATTGGGCTGCTCCATGTACGAGTGGTTCCAGGAACACAGTAAAGCATCACCCATCTGATTGGCCTCCAAATTCGCCTGACCCCAATCCAATTGAAAGCTTTGTAGGCAAGCATGGCTACAAATCCCTACGGACGTTGTCAAACATCTAGTGGAGTCAAGGGCTAGTAGGGCCTTTGCCCCCGGGGCGCCATTCTTTAAGGGATACCAAAAACAGGACAAGGAGGCAAGAAATATACATATCTTTAGTAAAGGGCGCCGAAAAATATTTCTGCCTGGGGCGCGGAAATACCTTGGTCTGGCTCTGCTCAACACGGTATTAGGTAGGTGGTTCCAGTTCAGTGATTAATGAGTGTATATCATGTTAAATAGTTCCTTTAAGGATCACCTATTTCTTTAATGTGTATAAGACCATAGCAACCTTTTTTTTTTTTTTTTTTTGTGTGTGTGTATGATCCTAATATACACTGCCCGGATAATATACATTAATATCCTACATTAATACGCTAATATACATATTCAGGCCTGACGTAGTCCAGTGGTCAGGAGCGAGAATACATAGCACGCGTTCCTCGCGTGGACCCGGGTTCAAGCCCGTGACTACTAAATACGATAAATATTTGTATTGACGATTTATTGTAAACTCTACTGACTGGGTTGTCGTGCGGGAGTATAAAGAGAAAATTTATTAATATCTGAACACCTACCTGCCTTTAGACATAAAAAAAAAGAGTTTTTATTGTGTCATTTAATATTTTGTGCTGAAACCTCTTGCTTTTATGACGGCCTTCAATCTTCGCGGCATACTCTCAACCAGCTTTTTATAAATGCCAAGTGATATGTTCCTCCACTCGGTCTTTAACGCAACCACCAGTTCGGCCTTGTTCTTTGGGCAATCTCGACGTGCACGTACCCGACGATCCAATACATCCCAAAGATGCTCGATAGATTCAGATCACCACTCTGGGCTGACCAATCCAACTTTTCCACACCCATGTCCTCAAACTACTGTTACAATCAGAGTAGTATGGCATGGCGAGTTGTCTTGCTGATTCAGACCTTACCTGAAATAGTGCCATAATGTTGGAAGTGCATAACTGTCCAGGCTGTCCTGGTATTCCACAACATTCATGGTTTTGTCGATAACGACTAATGGGCCCAAGCCAAACCATGAAAGGAGCCCCATACCATGACACTGCTTCCAACAAACTTCATTGTTGGGAGGATACAATCAGATAGGAATGTTCCCCTGGTATTCGCCACACCCTGGAACGGTCATCAGACTGGTCGAGTGCGAACCTCGACTCGTCTGTCCATAGGATTGTTTTCCACTGCTCTACAATCCAGGATTCGCGCTCCTTACACAATGCTAATCGGCGTCTAGCATTTGTTGAGGTGAGCCTGTGACCACCAAATACGGAGGATGCGGAAAGGTCAGGGAATGACCACCGCATATCATCGGAACAATATGGCCTTAGTTGCTAATGCTCCTTAAAAAATAAATAAATAAAATAAAAGAGGACCTGTTTTCCCATCCATGGAGGAGTGTGTCCATATATTAAGTATAAACAGTTTCATGTTTTATCAACGTTAACTGACTTAACGGGACTTTTCTTCGGGACTTTTCCTCGGATAAACAACAACAGATAGTTCGTGAATCTGCAATATATTTAGCTAATACTATAGAGGATTCAATAGTAAGAGCGGCATATAAGTCAGGTAGGAAGAAGGTTATTAAACTAAAATCCTGCCCATGGTGGACAAACGAACTGACTGTCTTACGACGGGCTGTATATCGAGCTAGGAGACAGTACCAGCGGCATCGGAATTGGGGTCATTCTGAGGTAGTTAGATTGCATGACAATTATGTATCTCTTAAAAATAATTACAAGAGAACCATGGCAACTCGGAAGAGAGAAACCTGGCAATTGTTTGTAAAACAATCGGGGAGAAACGATCCCTGGGGTTTGCTATATAAGTTGTCAAGAGATAAACTGAGAAGTTTGGAGGTATTTAATACAATTCAAGAGGATTCTACTGAGACTATTGGCTGGGAGGATTCAGTAGATGCAATATTAACCAGGCTGTTCCCGGTTGACGATCCCATCTTAGACTCACAGTGCCAATTCGAACTGCGGAGAAAAAATCAATTTTATGTAGCTAGAGGCAATACCATGGCGTTTACAATAGATGAACTAGCAGGGGTGTTAAAGAAACTTAATTTTGCAAAATGTCCAGGAATAGATTTGATTGAGAACGCATTTATAGTGAGGTTTTTTAAGTTAATACCTAACATGTTACTTTTGTTATATAATAAGTGCCTAGAGGAAGGACTGTTTCCATTGAAATGGAAGATTGCTTTATTGAGGCTAATTAGGAAGCCTGGGAAACCTTTAATTGAGCCTAAGTCGTACCGTCCAATTGCTTTGTTGGCTAATCTGGGGAAAGTGTTAGAGAGGTTAATGGCAATACGTTTACAAGAATTGTTAGAACGCCATGACATGATTACACCTAATCAGTATGGTTTTACACCGGGGAAATCGTGCGAGGATGCTCTTCTGGACTTTCATACATACATTTCAAACTCTGATTCAAAATATGAACTCGCTATATATATAGATTTTGAAGGTGCGTTTGACTCAGTATGGTGGGAGGCAGCTCTTTCTCAACTGTGTCGTGCTGAGTGTTCTAAGCAGTTATACAGTCTGTTCAGGAGTTATTTTTCTGAGAGATATGTGACTGTAAGGTCTAAACATTTTCTCCTTCAAAGACAAATCACGCGAGGTTGCCCTCAGGGCTCTGTATTAGGTCCTTCTATTTGGAATTTAGTGTTACAGAACTGGCTGGTTCGACCACAAGTAAATTGTCACGTGATAGCTTTTGCTGATGATGTCACATTAATTGTGGCAGGTCGATCACGACACGATTTGGAGCAAAATGCAAACCGTGTAATAAATGATATTAATACCTGGGCACAAGGATTTAAGCTTACCATTAGCCCCCAAAAGACCAAAATGATGCTTTTTAAAACCAAACTTGATTTGGGACGACCGCCGCAAATAAAATTAAATGGGAGACAGTTGACTATGGTTTCTGAAACTAAATACTTGGGGCTCATTATTGATCACAAGTTGTCTTATTATGCGCATATAACACATCTACATAGCAAGATTAGGAAATTTGCCGGCTATATTATAAGAGTATCAAGAGGAGATTGGGGTGTGTCCAATAAAACTTTATTTTTATATTATAAGGTGGTGTTTCTGCCTATGGTTACATATGCAGCGGGAGTTTGGTCTCACAGAGTGGCTCTTGTTAGATTTCAGGCTAAATTAAACTCACTACAAAGAACGATGCTTCTCAGTATATTAAGGGTATGTAGAACTGTAGCTACGACTGCACTTCAAGTGATGGCTGGGGCAGTCCCTTTGGATTTGTTCGTGGCTTATCGAGGGCTGTGCTATGGCATTAAGAAGAAAATATCTACTAGACTTGTTGGCATAGAAGTTGACATAAATTCTGATATTAAGAGGGAGAAGAGAAGATGTTTAAATGAGATTGTTAACTTGTGGCAAACAAGATGGGACACTGTATCTACTGGTCGAGTGACAAAGAAATTTATTCCGGATGTTACCTTTTTAAGTGACAGAACAGTTCGAAGTTGGTTTACGCCAAGTTTACAAACATCATTTTTACTAACAGGTCACGGCTCGATGAAAGCGAAATTATTTCAGTTGGGTCTTTCGGATACAGATCTCTGTTTTTGTGGTGAGAGTGAAAGTTGGCACCATATATTATATGTGTGTACAATTTACGATAATGTCAGGGAAATAATCAGGGAAATCATTGCTGAAAATGAGTTAGGTCGGGAAGAGGTGTTTGTATCTAATAGGAGTGTATTTCAATTATTCCAGGATTTTGCAAAGGGAGCCTTTGAACTGAGGAAACGCCTGTTAAACAGTTGAACCAGAATAGTGTGTTGAAAAGAATACTGAAGTGGGTCCAGAATGCCCAAGAGACTATTGGTGATGATGAGGAGGATTTTATTTATTTTTTATTTATTTATTATTATTTTTTTTTATTATTTTTTTAATTTATTTATTTATTTATTTTTATTTTTTTTTTTTTATTTTTTTTTTATTTTTTTTTATTTTTTTTTTTATTATTATTTATTATTATTTTTTTTTTATTTTATTTATTTATTTTTTATTTTTTTTTTTTATTATTATTTATTATTATTTATTTTTTATTTTATTTATTATTTTTTTTATTATTATTTTATATATATATATATATATACACGTGTGTTATTTATTATTATTATTATTATTATTTTTTTTTTTTTTTTAAGCTCTGGATTGGGCCCCCAGAGGGTTTTTTTTTTTTTTTTTTTGTTGTCTCATAACCTGAGACCTTATGCGTCCCATCTACTGGAACTGGCCCACCTTCCCGTGGTGTGGACGAGTATCTAGAAGCAGCCTTCCTGGTGATAGCTGCTTCTCGGTAGCTAAGAGGTCAGCATAACACAACAACATAACATGCATTAAACTACACGAACATTGCACTACTACACGCTGGCCTGTTTTGCAGAGTCTGTTCAACGTACAAAGAAACGAGGTGGATTTGAACGGACGTTCTAGGAGCCACCCTACCTATACACACACATGTCCACATGTCCACATGTCCACAACATTCATGGTTTTGTCGATAACGACTAATGGGCCCAAGCCAAACCATGAAAGGAGCCCCATACCATGACACTGCTTCCAACAAACTTCATTGTTGGGAGGATACAATCAGATAGGAATGTTCCCCTGGTATTCGCCACACCCTGGAACGGTCATCAGACTGGTCGAGTGCGAACCTCGACTCGTCTGTCCATAGGATTGTTTTCCACTGCTCTACAATCCAGGATTCGCGCTCCTTACACAATGCTAATCGGCGTCTAGCATTTGTTGAGGTGAGCCTGTGACCACCAAATACGGAGGATGCGGAAAGGTCAGGGAATGACCACCGCATATCATCGGAACAATATGGCCTTAGTTGCTAATGCTCCTTAAAAAATAAATAAATAAAATAAAAGAGGACCTGTTTTCCCATCCATGGAGGAGTGTGTCCATATATTAAGTATAAACAGTTTCATGTTTTATCAACGTTAACTGACTTAGCTAATTTTCAGTGTTCAGATTTTCAGACTAGATGGATGGACCCTAAAAGTTTCAAAATTGTGACAGGGCCTCTATTCGTCATAGCGAAAAAAAAATCGTGTTGATCAGAGCTCCTATCGGTTTATTTTTCTGTAATTAGCGAAAATTAATTCTTTATTAAAAAGAATTTCACGACACGCTGCTGACTTATGAACTTTGACAAAGTATAAGGATACTTCAGTCCTTTCGCAAACAGTTGGGTGAATACTGATAGAGGTTCACAGACGAACGTAAGTGGGAAAATCAAAGAAAAACAAATGGCAGAATAGAATACAACTACCAGTTCCCACTGTTTTAGAAGAATCCATATGATACTCCAAATAAGTCTCTTTGATAGCGGTTCTGAAAATCTTGACCTCCCAGTGGTAAGCTCTACTCGGATCCATATAAAGGGCATGGTGGATTTTGATGGGCACCCTAAAAAAAATAAAATATAAAAACTTATTTAAATATTAAAAGTAAATAAAATATTAAAATAATAATGCGTTTAATACGGATAAATTTTTTCATAAAATAATTTAAGGATTGCAGTCAAAAAGCTCTTAAATGGTATCAAACAAGCTCAATCATACCGCCCCCTGTCGTTCAACATTAATATCTGATAATATTTGCTCTTATTCTCTTGTATTTGCTATTTATTTTTTTATTGTTTAATCCAGTCATAGACTGGAGGAATTTCTAAAGGCCTCGTCAGTCTAAGCTACAGTTAAGTACAGACAAAATACGCAATGGTACAATATGGTAATGATTTGTGGATGCGTCTGACATTCAAAAACCACAACAGATTCGCAACGAGTTGTCTTGGTATTGCCCTATTTTCAAACAAACAGTTAATATACCATTTATTTAAGAGAGTACATTATCATAGCCTCTTTCAAGAATTCCTAATTCCTCATCAGACAGTAGGAGGTTTATTAATTTTTAAAAAAATTAATAAACAAAATTTCTCTGTTTATTAATTTTTAAAAAAATTAATAAACAGAGAAAAATACTTTTTCCTATACCATTTGTTTTAAAGTAGTGCAATAACAAGGCAACTCGTTGCAAAGGCAAATTTTCTTCTGCTCTGAACGATGTATTAACTAGGTGGTTTGCCCTCGTGGGTGGAAAAGACCTGAGTTCGAGTCCCATCAATGACGGGAACAATTTTTACGAGCCTTTTTCACAACGTGCCCGAGTTAGTCGGTTTCAGGGGAGGGTAGCATGGTTTTTCTCCCGTAAACTCGGGTTTTTCCTCCAGCAAACAGAAAAAAAGCCTTAGTCGCTGATACTCCTAAAACCCTACCACAACAAAAACTAGGTGGTTTAAATTCTGCTATCTTTCTTTGTTTTTTGTGATTTTGTCATTAAATAGACAAAGAGTGCTGACACAACAACCGATCTGAAGAAAGTCCAATTTGAGAATAACAGAAACGCTACGTCGTGTACGCCCGTCTAGTTACAGGCAATGTTCATATGGAACACGCATGCTATACATATTGAGTGACCAGATTATTAATCACAGTACACTGTTAATTACACTTAATATTTTTATAACAATTATATTCGTATAATTAATAATTTTAAACAAGTCCAAAGTTCGCATACTAACCTTTTGAGATTTTGGCTTCTTATAAGCTGGAGTTGAGACAATCAACACATGTTGGACGAATTGGTGGAAGGCACTAAATAGTATGGGGCGTTAGCTAATGTGTAACTCCATCAATAAAACTATTATCTGTTAGCGCAAAAGGTTAGCTCAACTATGATATTGAAGAATAAATTGGAAAAATCTTCAGAAATTATGTCCATTGTTAGGACCAATTGTTAGAACCAACTGATTTCATATTATTCCTGAAAGAAACGCAGAATATAATTCAGCTGATTTTAAATCATTACTCTTTGCAGCCAATAAAATATCAATTATTTGTTCTATGGTATCACGAAAGTGACTTAAGCAAAGGGCAAGAAAACTTTAGGGTTTTGTACTCTTTGAGCTCTAAAATGTTATTAAATCCCTTTTAACTTTATATGGGTAGAAGTAACCCCAGAGAAACGTACCAACTGTGTGGTACTACACTTAAGGTGGTAGAAAATGAAAACGACCTGGGAGTAATTGTGCAGTCAGATATGAAGTTTTCTGAGCAACGCAGACAGGCTGCCAGGGCAGGTCATGGGGTTTTGTCAATGATATATAGGAATTTTGCTAGCAGGGAAAAGGAGGTGATTGTCCCTCTGTATAAGGCAATGGTCAGGCCACGCCTTGAGTACTGCATACAGGTCTGGAGGCCTCCTTTTAGGAAGGATGTAGATTTACTTGAGCTGGTACAGAGAAGACAACAAGATTTGTGAGGGGAATGAAGGGATCCTCTTACAAAGAGAGGCTTAAGTTCTGCAAATTGCAGTGGCTGGAGACTAGGCACCTGCGCGGTGATCTGATTGAGCTGTATAAGGCCTTGAATGGGTTGAGCACGCTGAATTCTGATGGGATCCTTCCACTTGTTCAGATTACGAACCTAAGGGGGCATAAATTCAAATTAAGAAAGGACAGATGTAGAATAGATGTGCGGAAATTTGCCTTTAGCCAGCGGGTGGTTAATTGCTGGAACAAACTTCCATCTGTCGTTGTGGAAGTTGATAGGTTGAATAAATTTAAGGAGGAACTGGACAGGCATTTGGAAGGAATTTTGTGATTTTTTTTTTGTTTTTTTTTGGCTGATGCTGCATAAGCTCATACACTTGCTTTCTTGCATCACGTGCCACTGCTACTACTACTACTTTAATCCTGCAAACAGAAACCACAGGATGTTTTGATCTGGGGAGCATTGTGAGACTGATAAAATTCTCAGCTCACGACGATCGGGTAAATATAATTCTCTATTCGATTAATTAAACTGATAGTTAGGATGTTGGGGCTAAATTGTTGAAAAACCGTTTTCGATTAGAACCCGAGATAATTAAGCAAGCAAAACCAAACCAAAAGTATTGAGGAGGAAATGTGAGCGAGCCAATGAGAAGGCAAGAGCCCATGACTATCACAAGCTTGCTTTCGCTCTTAACGGAGGATCGTAACGGGGGAGAAAGAGGCAGCGAGAACTTTGGCCCCGCGCTAGCTAACGACAATAAGCAAAAAAGGTTTATGTTCATAGCGAAACCAGGCGCACACCGGGCCATGACGCAGACTTAAGTAACTAAAAGAACAGTCCTCTTTGATATTTACGACTTTCTCCACTGCCATTGGGAGGAAGCGAAGAATTCCTTTTTTTGCGTAGCCAACGAAGAAAAAAAGTTAAAGGGGGAAAGTAGCGCCGAAGCGCGAGGCATATAAGGGTAAACGGGGGCCCAAAAAAAAAGAGGAGATGGGAGTTGGCTCTTCGTAGACGAACAACGAGTCGGAAGATCAGCAGAGCAGCAACAGACAAAGGGAGGAAGAAAGGAATAAAAGCAGAGAAGAAGCAGAGCGACCACCAGGCACAAATTGCCCGAAAGCCAGTTGTGGACCCCACCCAGATTTCGCTGGAGAGAAGGAGGCCGTATAACTGAATTCCAGAAGCGAGCGAATTAACTGGTAAGCCATTATATTATTCGTGTGAATGTAACAATCGAAAACCGAAACCAAACTGATAACTTATTCAATGCTTCTTTCCTGATCTCAAATGAATTACATGTTAACACAATATAGGTTAAACGACTATAATGCTCCCATAAACACCCGAAAATTCCCATCCTGATGCCCCCACGAGAAAAGTGTAGTGTATTCAAGCATGATCAAGCGCTGAGTTCCGGATGTTGATGAAGGATGCACTGAGAGATAACAAGCCAGAAAACAGCCACACCCACTCGCGTTTAGCCTCAGAATATGAGGAGTACCAAAAATGTCTATGAGCATTCTGGACTTTTAACCTAGAACAATCTAGTACATTACAAAAGGTAAGAATTGTGAAGGGTTAATGTTGCAAAATAAAATACAGTACAGGATTTCTATGAACAGCAGAATGTACTAGTTTATTACCTGATCCACACATTTTACATTATGGAATGTAACCAACGCCTGAATGGCACAATTTAAACAAATCACCTAAGTAGAGTGCAAGTGTTGTATATCTATTTTGTTTTGTGTTAATAAATATTGTTATGTGTTTCACTAAGTCTCGTCCTCTCTGCCTATATCCAATCACACCAGCGCAGGTAAGAACCAACTAAGATAAGTTAACGATCCTTTAACACAACGCTAATCCTTTGCTGCAGTAACAGGGGTTATATAACTTTTGGAGACCGAGGGCGGGGATTTTGTCCCAAGAGATTGTGAGTTAGAGCGACTAGACGAAAAAGGTCGTCGCCCCACAGAAACGAGAGGAAGCAAGATGGCGCCTTGAAGCGAGCAAGCGAGCAAACCCAAACAAGAAGGTGCCACGTAGCCAAAGAAGACAGGGCCGCCCACAAGATGATACCGCGACGCCCTACAGCATGCAGCAACAAATACTTTTTATAGGTAGCGCAGATTTAATCGCGATGCGCTCGTTTTTCATCGTAGTTGGCAAGTTCCACAAAAGAGTCTCCCTTGTTCTTCCAAGTCACAGATGGCAAGACTTCTTTTTTGTTTTTCTTTCTATTTTAATTAGTTTACTAATTCGAGCAGTATTTTCTTATAATCTAGCCATACATGTACGCTCTAAATCCCCAACAGATATCAGCCCGTTTTGGAATTTCGCAAACAACTAAGAAGTTTACGCTTTCCCCATTTCTTGACCGCCAAATGTTAGTTGTTTTTTCAACTGTGTACCAGAACTTGATGCAAATTCATTGTTCCAAATTGGACATTGTAGTAAAGCAAAAAAAAAAAAAAAAAAATCGTTTTTTGGTACGTTCTTTTTGTGTGGGTATAGCAATATATTATGTCTGTAAATTGCTTGTATTCTGTGATCAATTTGTCTACTTATTGGATGAAAAACTTTTCTACTTTCGTCTGAGACCGACTAACTCGGCCACATTGTAAAAAAAGCCCATGAAAATTCCATGCGTCATTGAGTATTCGAGCTCAGGTTTTTTCAATGCAGTGTGGGGATTATATCAACCGTGCTACCCGCGAGGACCCAAAAAATTGTAAAGAATACTCAACACGATCTTAGACTTGCATAAAATAATGTTGAAGAGAACTAGACAAGTGGGTTTGGCGTCCAACTGCTCACAAAGGTTTTCATGATTTTTGGGAAAGGAGAAAAGCAACATAGAACACAAAACGATCCAATTTTTGAGGGGGAGAGGAGGGTTGCGACATGTGAAGATAATGCCTAAACATAGCATACACAAAGAGAATAAATAGGGTAATTATGATTACCCTAATAAAGATTGCTCTCGTAGGTAACACAGTTGGTAGAATTGCCATTTCCCCCCCCCCCACACACACACTCGGTGGAAAATACCCGAATTCGAGTGCTGTCGATGACGCCAAGAATTTTTATGGGCCTTTTTCACACCAGCTTAGTTAGTCGGTCTGGGCAGCATGGTTTTTTCTCCCGGAAACTCGGGTTTTCCGTCCAGAAAACGGAAAATCGACCTCAGAACACACCCAATTTACAAACATGGAACAATGTGGCCGTAGCCACTGAGGCTCCTAAAAACCCTACTACAACTATCTCAACAAGTCTCTATTATCGAACAATAGATAACATTAGGCCTATTTTCCATCAGTGATGTCCAAATTATTTGACCATGATGTTGTCTCTTGACAAACAGCGTCACTTGCCCCATTTAAATACCACCAGATCCCGTTAACAGTCGTGATAAAATCCCTAAAATAAAAATCCCTTGCACTCACCACATAAATTAATTGTTTTCACTGTTTTTCCTTTTAGTCGGTATTCCACAATGATCAGATTCTTATTAAAATATTCAGAAGCCGTGAGCATTTGTACTCCTCGTACAAAAAATACTTCAATGGTATTAATAGCATTTAACATTATATAAATTTGAAGGTAATACATTTGTGCTCCCATAGTCGACTTCTTTCTCTTTGACCTTGGGACAGCAGTGATTTTAAACATTGAGAACTTGTCAGATTCACGTCAGCATCACAATCTGAATATTATTATTATTATTATTATTATTAATATCAATTTATTTTCCGAAGAAATGTCCCTTTACAGTTATGCAGCTAGAGGACATGAGTTACATACAGAGATAAAACATAAAATACAGACAAATACATTGTATACAGAGCCAGATACAATATATGGCCTTAAACAGCCACTGGTGAAGATACAAAATCATAAAGTTACAACAAATACAAAAACATAAAGTTACAACAAATACAAAAACATAAAGTTACAACAAATAAAAGTGCATACGGATACATCGGAGCGTGGATAGTGCGGCATCACAGAGAATCCACCTAGAGCATGACTAAGGAATACATGTCTGCAAGAATGGAAGCTCTGTATGTTCTGTCCTTGCAAAGTTTCTCAACGTCTATGGCTAATCTATTAAATATCTGGAAGGAGTTGTGTGGAAACATGTTGTCCAGGGAGGACATGCTACGCAGCTTCGATCTGTATAGGGAGGTGTTGGACTGGCATCTTCTCCTGTCGGACGGTCTGGCGATGATATCCCAAATATCGGGTGACTTCAGTTTTCCGGATAGAAGCTAAGAGAGGGTAAGAAGGTTCCTAGAGATGATGAGATACCTCCAAGGAAGCGTATTAAGATTGGTGACCAGAACAGATTTTGAGATTGTAGGTGTTAGCCCGGCAACCCTATTTAGCCATTTCAAGATCCAGAATTCCAAGGAGAGGAACCTGGCTTGGTATGATGAGGGTGCTGAGGACCATATAGTCGAGGCATATAATGGAATTGGGAAAATGCAACGAAGAACGTATTTGATGATAAGGTCCGGGTTATGGAAGTTGGAGATCTCTTGTTTTACTGCCCATAAAGCCGAATATGTTTTCGTTCGAGTGGCATTAAAGTGAGGCAAGAAGGCGAGGTCTTTGTCCCAGATGATACCCAAATCTTTATGTTGGGTGACTTTTTTAACTGGAGAGTTCGCTATAATGATGTTCACATCGTTGGTATTTTTCTTCTTGGTGACAGAGAGTTGTGCAGTTTTCTCTTTATTAATGGATAGTCCAATCGCATGAAGGTAACCAGTTCATGTAGCTGTCGGTTGGAGCTCACGGTAATAGACTGGAGAGACTTGGGGCATTTTGTGATGATGAAGAACTTAATATCATCTGCGTAGGTGGTAAAATTAGTACGGTTTGATAGGAAGGGTTCTAAAGATGCGGCGAAGAGGGCGGCAGAGAGAACGCCCCCTTGTGATGCTGACGTGGAATAAACTTGAGAAACAGTTGGAGAGTAATTTTAGGCAAAATATTATGAAACGTATATTCAAAACTGAATATACGCCTTGAGGCACCTTCGTAGAGTGGAACAGAAGAAAAGACGAAACAGAATCCGCAATCCAACTACGGCCGCATTGAATGTAATTCCACTTCAAATGCAGGTCCAAGAAGCCGAACTTCGATGGTGAGGCCATGAGATTCAAAACCCTCTGGAGTGCCACCAAGGGGGAGGCCACGATTGAAATGGCAAGATATCATCCATAATATCCTGGCCGAGAGGGAAGTGGCCTGGAGATAGGTCAGAACCGTTGCTCGTGACAGAAAAAGATGGAGATCTCTCTGTGAAACCTGGACACCAGCTGGTACAAGATGAGCGACCAAGTCAGTAAGTATTCAAAACTTCGAGAAGAACTGCTCAAGGCGAATATTAATTCGTTTCTAATAAAATTAAACTTTTAAAAAGACAGCTAAACCAGAATGGTTAGGTTTTTTATTTGGCACTGATTAAAAATATTTATTTTTAAACATATTGATAAATTTTTGTTATATTGGTTAAAAAAATATAATAAAAATAAATAAATAAAAACACTGGGAACAGGGTATATTAATACATTGTCATTTGTTATGTGAGGAGACCCTGTACCTTTTTCAATGGTTTCAACAAAACGAACTATGTTTTACTAAAAGTTTGCAAGTGTTTAGAGACATTGCATGCATTTTAACAAATTCGGAATTTTAAATGTATATGGATTTCGTTTTATATTTCACGATTCGGGAGGTAATTTCCACCCTATTTAGCCTGCTACCGACTTGATGAAATTTCTAATTTTCTCTGTTATTCTCAGTTTCTGATGTACGTTAAATCCAATGAATGGCAAAAAAGATTGGTAGCATTATTTTATTATTTCCAACATGATAAGAATACAGATAAATTACTATAAAATTTACCAAATAGCGATTTTAACTTGATTGAGCCCAAATTTTAAGATTATTACGAGCATTATCTCCACAATAAAATCATCCAGGATATTTAATATAAGTATGAACACAGGTCAACAAACGCCAC